>NW_027069581.1:730734-940034 GCF_002906115.3 Quercus suber
TACATTTTCTAATCACACAAAAAAAAAAAAAAAAAACTAGGGGTGTGATGAAAATTATTCCTCACACCCCTAGGTTTTTTTTTTTTTTTTTTTTTTTTTTTTTGGTGATTAGAAAATGTAGTAATCCAAATTTTAATAAATGCTCTAAATTAACCCTTACCCAAAAAATGGAAGAGCCTCTGAGCACGCGCGTGAGCGCGTGCTCAGAGGCTAGTCATAATATCATATGTTAATTCCAATTCATTACCCCCTCAAAAAAAGAAAAAAAAGGAAAATCCCCACGTTCAAATAATGCTCTATCAATTATCTACCCACATAACTTCTCACAAATACAAACTCATCCCAATAGTATAGGTTTGTTAGAGTTTGTGTTTGATTTAAATTTTGAGGAGATAATTTTTCCTGAAAATCCTAATAAAATTGTTGAGAATAAAGATAAAGATTTTTTAGAGTTTAACTCTATCATGGAGTCTTTAAAATCTTATCACCACATCATCAACAATTTAAATAAATAGCTAATTATTAAATGTTTTATTTGAATTTGTTTTAAAACGTTCATCACATGTTCTTTAAAAAAAAAAAAAACCCTTCATCACATGAAAGTAATTAACTTACTGATGAATGGATAGGAGGATTAGCAACTGTAATACAAAAAAAATTGTTTATCTCGTTGTTCACTTAATATCATTCAAAAAAAAAAAATGTAGCGTGTACAAAATATCATTCTAAAAAAAACTAAAATTAATAATTTTGGTAAATAAAATGTAGCGTATAAAAAAAAAAGTAATCTAAACTAATTTAATTAATCTAAACTAATTTAATGTAGAATTGGTTTTTTTACTGTCAAAAGTACCCCTAATTTAATTAATCTAAACTAATCAAAATGGGGTCAAAATAGTAAATTCTATCCTAAATAAATTCCTACCCACATTGAAATACTATCCCACATTCTTTTTTTTAAAAAAAAACTACCTCAGCCACCCAAAAAAAAGACACTCCCAGTACACCAAAACACTCCCCACGTTCATCAACCAAAAAAAAAAAAAAATCCCCACGTTCAAATAGTGCTCTATCAATTATCTACCCACATAACTTCTCACAAATACAAACTCATCCCAGTAGTATAGGTTTGTTAGAGTTTGTGTTTGATTTAAATTTTGAGGAGATACTTTTTCTTGGAAATCCTAATAAAATTGTTGAGAATAAAGATAAAGATTTTTTAGAGTTTAACTCTATCATGGAGTCTTTAAAATCTTATCACCACATCATCAACAATTTAAATAAATAGCTAATTATTAAATGTTTTATTTGAATTTGTTTTAAAACGTTCATCACATGTTCTTTAAAAAAGAAAAAAAAAAAACCTTCATCACATGAAAATAATTAACGTACTGATGAATGGATAGGAGGATTAGCAACTGTAATACAAAAAAAAAAAATTGTTTATCATTCCAAAAAAAAAAATGTAGCGTGTACAAAATATCATTCTAAAAAAAACTAAAATTAATAATTTTGTTAAATAAAATGTAGCGTATAAAAAAAAAAAAAACCCATATACAATTTCAATCATAGAACTCATATTGAACGAAAGCCCAACAGGTTAACACCCACCAGATTCATGTGTAATAAAAAAAAAAAAATCAAACTTTAAAAATTTAATATGAAAGTAGAGCCAATACTTGGAACTGGAAATATGCTGAATATCAATAAGTCCATCGTAGAGATAGAAAGGGGTTGCGACAGTCAAGAGTAGACACAAAACAATCAGATAATCAAATAGATTGAGAGAAAGAGAGTAACATAAGGACATTTCAAGCACAAACCTTCTTTGTTGAAATTTCAAAGTCAAACACCCTCAAACACCCTTCAATCCCTAATCACATTCACCCAAAAGTAAGTACTCCTCAGACAATGAATACTTAGCAACTATGGAAGTATGAAGTCAAAGAAAGTCAATAATAAAGAAAAGAAAAGAAAAGAAACGTGCAAAATATGGAACTTGAAAATATTCCATTCCAATGACTCCTCAATGCAATTCAAAAAATTTGTGTGTGATACATATAAGGAAAAAAAAAATTAGAACTCAAAGAAAGTCAATCATAAATAAACAAAAGAAAACAAAACAAAAAGAAACTTGCAAAAGATAGAACCTGAAAATTTGTTGGAGCCCTCTGAAGAAAAAGAAAGGAGGATGTAGAGCTAAACTAAATGTCTTGAATTTGAAGAAGAATGAGAGATAGAAACTGCAAAGCGTACGTGAGTTTGTGGGTCTTAAAGTATAGAAGTTTTAATTTACATATCTATCCCCGTTAGTTGAAAACTTGTAAGTGGGTATGATGAGGGTATTTTAGGTATAAAAAATGTGGAATCCAAACAAGGGAAACTCCTTAAATAGTAGTATAGAAGTATAGATATGATATTAATGTTTAAAAGCACCATCACAATGTCGACAACACTACCAATAAGTGCATTGTTTTTGCTTCCATAGTCCTTCTTAGTTGGTATTGGAGAGGCCTTATATTATCCGGAGGCCCACTTCGGGCAAGGCCCGTCTCAGTAGATTCTTCATTTGGATCACGTGAAACCGCCCCCTTTATTTTTAACTCTTCCATTACCTTATGATAGGCTTCCTTTTCGTGGAGAATTCCATTGGACCCAATTCACATTAAAAACTACCTTCCTTGAAATCCGCCTGAGATAAGTCCACCACAAAAACGCTATGGCCAGTCTTTTATAGATAATTATAGCTGGTCTTTTATATAAATCCTGCCTATCAAAGTGGAGTACACCTCTCGATCTAGGAGAAAATCTCAAAGTGGAGTACACCTCTCGATCGCTCAAAGTGGAGTACACCTCTCGACCTAGGAGAAAATCTCATAAATAAATATTTATCATAATTCTTAAAGCATAGAGGAAGGGAAAATGAATTCCTTCGACTCAGATGCATTTGATTACAAGGGTAATCCTGCTGATAGGACCAAAACAGGTGGTTGGTTGTCTGCAGTCCAAATCCTTGGTAAATTCCATTCTTTCTTATTGTGCATACATACATACATATATATATATATATATATATATTAAAATTATATAGTCACTATGAGAAGAAAAGATTTGAATTTTAAATGTCTTCATTAAAAACACTCACTTGCTCTCATTTCTTTTATTAAGCATGTATACAAATTGATTACAATATTAATTATCACTAGCCTCTGAGCCCACACTCACGCGAGTGCTCAGAGGCTCTTCTATTTTTTAGGTAAATAATTATAATTTGCATTTATTATAATTTGAGATTTTTACATTTTCCAATCACAAAAAAAAAAAAAAAAAAAAACAAACCATGGGGGAGTTTTGTAGATTGGAGGAGTTTTAAAACCAACAAAAGAGTAATCCTATTTTGTAGGGAGTTAGAGAGTAGAAGTAGGAATTTAAATTAACGTAAAAGTAGGAGTTTATTAGAAGTAGGTAGGCATTTCAATGTAGAAGTAGAAATTTATTATTTTTATCAATTTACTTTTTTAACTCCATTTTTAAGTTTTAGGTAGGGGTATTTTTTACAGTAAAAAAAACAATAACTAACTTTCTTTTTCCAATTTACTATTTTAACCCTATTTTTAAGTTGTTAGTTAATTAATTTAGGGGTATTTTCAACAAAAAAAAAAAAAAAAAAGCAATAACTAACTTTTTGAATCCTCATAATATATACAAACAAGGGGTTTTTTTTACCGTAAAAAAAATAATAACTAATTTTCTTTTACCAATTTACTATTTTAACCCCATATTTAAGTTGTTGGTTAATTAATTTATGGATATTTTTGACAAGAAAAAAAGCAATAACTAACTTTCTAAATCCTCTTAATATATACAGATAAAGACTATTGAAGTGATTCAGTTCATTTTTTAATTGGTTTTAGTCATGACTCTAAAAATGATAATTCCAATATTTTATAATTCTCATACTGATTTCCATCATTTTCCAAGGTATTGAAATGTGCGAGAGACTTTCCTCAATGGCAATAATTGTGAACCTCGTGACATATTTAGTTGATACAATGCATATGACTAGCGCAAGTGCTTCAAATTTTGCATCAACATCGGGGGGCACATCATATCTTCTATGCTTGTTTGGAGGCATTGTTGCAGATTCTTTCTTAGGCCGATATTGGACAATAGCCATTGCTGCTGTAATTCATGCGGGGGTGGGTTTCATTTAGCATGTTAACATACAATCCTAACATGACATTTATATGCTACACTTTCTTTTTCTTTTCTTTTTTTAAATTTTGAATTTTAATCTGAGTATTCTGCTTCCTTGCTTGCGAAGTTCAATATTTGATAATTGTACTAATAGATTTTCGATTGGGATGATAAATTAGGGAACATGCTTGTTAGCCATATCCACTGCATTGCCAAACTTACGCCCGCCTCCTTGTGATCCTGCTTTATCCAACAAATGTGTAAAGGCCAACAGTCTTCAAATGGGCATTTTCACCATTGCTGTGTATTTAACTAATATAGGAATGGGTGGAATAAAGTCAAGTGTTCCAGGGCTAGGAACAGACCAGTTTGATTTAAAAGATGCCAAGGAAAGTGCTCAAATGGCGCGTTTCTTCGATAGGTTCCACTTTGTTACCAATTTGGGTACCTTATTGGCGGTCACAGTACTTGTTTATATACAAGATGAAGTGGGACGAAGCTGGGCATATGGGATTTGTGCGGCCTCAATGATACTTGCTATCTTGGTCTTTGTATTGGGGACTAAAAGACATAGGCACAAGAAACGTTTTGGAACCCCTATACTTCAAATTCTTCAAGTTATTGTGGCTGCTGTAATGAAAAGGAAGACACCATTTCCATCTAATGTCAGTGCCTTATATGAGGACCCTTCTCAGGAATCAATAATATGTCATACAGATAAGTTTCGGTATGTAACCATTAGAATTGCTTCTTAACATTAGAGTTTTGTTGACAATGTTGTTTTCTTTCTCATGGAAAATAATTAGTTCTCTTAAATTATGCTTTTCTTTTTTTTTCCTTTTTTTTTTTTCTAAACTCCTTAGAGTGTGCATATAGTGCACTCCTGTTAATTTCTAAGTGTAAGATGAGAAAAACGTGCTCTTCTTGTGCTTTGGAACAGAGGGAACAATGATTTTGACATATTTCCCTTAAAGATTTTTTTTAAGAGGACAACAAGTATTTTTCTTAACAAGAGAGAGAGAATGGGGCTGTGAATTGCTTCTTCCTCCATATTCAATTAATTGATTCTCTACTACACGTCTACACACCAATTATATGAATATTTTTTTCAAACATAAATGATAGCCCCTACACTTGTCCACCGTGCACACATCTAGTTATATGCATGCATGGGAAATTATTACTACATGTATAGAAAAACTACAAAGTTATGATTTTGAACACCTCTCAATTTCATTTAAAATGGAGAGAGTTTATTTCAGTTTACATTTTACCGAGTATGATGTGGTGATAAATACATATTTAAATTTGTAATAATAAAATATGGGTATAATATTTTCACAACAAAGTATAAGTGACAAGTTGTGAATGGTAAATAAATAAGTGATATTAGTGGTAAGTCCAAATGAGAGTTAATAAAAGCTTGCAACCTAAGTCAGTGGCTGGGTCAACAAGATTTGAGGTCTAAGGTGATTATTTTAAGTGAAATATTTGTGTGTGTTTATATTTTAATTATTGAGTATTTTTTTAAGTAAAGATGGAATGATTTTGTTTTGATAAATTATAAAACGACTTTTTTGAGTAAGCATTATAGGTATAAAATATATTTTATTTTAGGTTGTTAGAGCATCCACATCAGTCCGTGGAAAAAATTTTCCATTTTACAAGTCTAAAACCTACTTTTTCTATTTTACACACCTATTTTTACAAAACACCCACATCAATTTGTTTATTATACAAGATATTTCAATAAAATATTCACTCTTCTCAATATTTTTATTATTTCTCTCATTACATACGCGCGTGCTCCCATTTTTTCTTAACAGATCATCTCTCTCTCTCTCTTCTCATTTTTTCTCTTCTCATTTTTTCTTAACAGTCTCTCTCTTAACAGTCTCTCTCAGATCACCTCTCTCTCTCTCTCTCTCTCTCTCTCTCAAAAACAACCAACCCAGATCAGTTCTTCACAGGGTTCAGAAGCTTTCTTCACCGGCCGGTCCACGAACCAAGCTCGGCGACCCAAAACCAAGCCCCGGTGACCCAGATCGTGTCTTCACCGGCCGATCCACGAACCAAGCTCTGACGACCCAGAACCAAGCCCCGGTGACCCAGATCGTGACTTTACCGGCCGATCCACAAACCAAGCTCCGGCGACACAAAACCAAGCTCCGGCGACCCACGAACCAAGCATCGATCTATCTCTCGTTTGGTTTGTCTATGTGGGTTTATTTGTGCGTGGGTGTGTTTCTGTGTTGATATGTGTTTGTGTGTGGCTATGTTTGTGTGCATCTGAGGAAAAGAAAATTAGGAACTGAGGTCGTTGTGCACAGAGAAGAGAGAGAAAAATTGGTGCGAAAGGAAATTAGTAAAATAATATACACACGAGCTACAGTACCCGTGTATATTGGAAATATATACATGGTTTTAGACATTTTTACACCCACTGATGTGGGTGGTTTTTTACTCAAAATGTGTAAAATTTGCACTGTAGATATATTTTAGAAGATTTTAGATGATCAGATGTGAATGCTCTTACACAAATATATAATTATATATTTTCTTATTCTCCCAGGACAGTTGTTTGGACAAGGCAGCAATCATAACCAGCGTAGACTCTGGAACTCCAAACCCATGGAGACTTTGCACAGTTACAAGGGTGGAAAAAGTTAAAATGTTAGTCAAACTATTGCCAATTTGGGCAACAACAATTATCTTCTGGACGATACATGCACAGTTAGCTAGCTTCTCAGTGCAACAAGCTGCAACAATGGATAGATCAATTGGAAAATTCCAAATTCCTCCGGCATCACTCTACGCCTTCTTCGTTGTGGCCATAATCATCACTCTTGCTACGTATGACCGCCTGATTATGCCTCTCATGAAAAAAACTAGAAATAGTCAAGGTACGTATAAAATAGACATATTTATTCTTTATAGGAACAAATTCAATTCGAAGTTTATATTTGATTATTAAACAAGCGAGTTTAAACATAATAATATATTAAATATGTTCATTAACAATCTTGTAAGTATAAGTCGATTTTTTTGAGTATATATAATATTATGTATTTTAAATTAATGTAATTAAGAAAAATTATAGTTATTATTTAGACTTAAGATTAGATTTGTAATTATGTGAATTAATTTAGAAGAAATAAAGTTATTATTTGTAATTTGTTGATAATATAAATAGTCTACTTTGCAGTAAAAAAAAAAATTATAATTTTTTACAGTACAAGATTGTTGAATCTAATCTCTACAAGTTCATAAATATAGAAATCATTCTAGCTATCTAATTATATCAAATATTATAATTTCTCCCATCAAAAAAAAAAAATTTATAATTTCATCTATAATTTAGTTGTTAATTATCAGTATAGATTTGTGAAGGGATAAAATAATTTAATTCTAATGTTAACTATAAATATTTGGGAGAATTTAATACAATAAATTGTGCTTTGACTTGCATTCAAAAAAAAAAAATTAAAAGAATAATTTTGAACTTAATTTTAATACTTGACTCAACACAACTCATTTACAACCCTACGTCTATTCTACCAAATCCTCTTTTTTAATGAGCTAAATATATTAGGAATCTGGATTCAAAGTCGTAAATTACGAAAATTTTAAATTAATATCCTACATAACAATTTTTTGATAACTGAAAACATTGTTTTATTTATTTATTTAATTCTCTTTTTTCAATTTTCAGGTTTAACAAGTTTGCAAAAAATAGGACTAGGCCTATTCTTCTCAATATTAGGAATGGCAGCGGCAGCACTTGTGGAAAAGAGAAGATTGTTAGTTGTTAAAGCCAATAGAGGCACCGTCACAACCCTACCAGTAAGTACTTTCTTTTTGCTGCCACAGTTCATCTTAGTTGGTATTGGAGAGGCCTTTATGTTATCCGGAGAATTGGATTTCTTCACAATCAATGCACCTATTGGGATGAAAGCAATTTCCACTGGTCTCTACCTCACAACCACCTCGTTTGGTATGTTTTTTAGTACAATTTTGGTCACAATACTAACTAATTATACTGGACGCAATGGTGGGGACAATTGGCTTCCTCCTAGTATTAATGACGGCAGACTGGATTACTTTTATTGGCTTCTAGCACTATTAACTTTGATCAACTTGGGATTTTACATACTGTGTGCCGTAAGGTTTATACCAAATTCTACTAAAATTGTAACAGATATGAATGGTGGTGCTATTGATACTCCTCCCAAAGAAGAAAATGTGTAATAGCAGAATCTTTGTTGCATGCACGGGGTAAAATTGCTGCACATGTTTTTCATTTGGTGCGATTAACTTCTTGTGTTTCTCAAAAAAAAAAAAAAAACTTGTTGCATTGTGTATGATCATATTAATTATGAATTTCTCCTTTCAAATTTTCTATTCGGTCTTTACATATATATATATATATAGAAATTGTCTAGGTCTAATTTTAAATCCTCCATTTATGTCATGAAATACTATTCATATTCATTATAGTTTAGTGTCAATATCATCAATCTTATTCTAATTTTCAGTTTCAGCAAATGAAAGTATCACACTACGTTACAAAAATGAGTTAAATTTTGATATTTAAACTATGAGTGGCAAAATTGGACATGACCCGTGAACTTGACAAAACACGACACAAAATTAGCATATTATGGGTTGAGACTTAATGAATTCATATCATATTCAGGTTGACACAACTGACTCGTTTAACAAACAGGTTGAGTTAGTGTTCAACCTAGGAACCCTATTTGACCCATTTAATTAAATGATATTTTACCAATATGTCCTTCAAACACTAGGTATATAAAATTATTTGTTGTTGTGGTTTATTTTCTTTCACATATTGTAATTGATTAATTGTGATATTGAGACATGCTTTAGTTATGAATGATTATTTGTGATGCAATTACTCATTAATTCTAAATTTTATATTAAAAATATTTATTTGTTTGGTTTTTCATAACTCATATCAATTTGGTTAATACTATTTTTTTTGTTTTGATAAACAGATCGACATGACTAACCCGTTTAATAAATGGGTTGTGTTAGGGTTGAAGAATATTGACCCGTTTAGTAAACATGTCGGGTTAGTGTTAACCCATATAATCAGATACTCATGGGTCGACATAACACAAACCCGACACGCGAACACAAATTGTCACCCTTAGTTTAAACTCATAATCTCTGCAATGCATGATAAATTAATGTTAAGACTGAAATACCTAAGATATGAAAATGTCTCTCTTAGATGGACTGTTAAAATTATATAGCGTAAGAAACAAACCAAGACAATGACAAAAACTTTAATTTGTATACAAGTCCAAGGGAAGTAGATAGAAAGGTTCAAAACTAAAATGTGTCAAGAAATAAGAAAAATGGTAAATTATGTATTTGGTCATTATTCTTTATGTCATATGTCAATTTAGTCTTTGACATTTTAAATGTATCAATTTAGTCCTTTAAGCTTTTGGTATTGTGGCAAAATGGTTCATGACGTTAAATGATGAATGGAAAATGTTAACGTATTTAACTGCCCAAATAAAAAATTATTTTTATGCCACATTAGATGACATGTACGGTCATCTATTGCCACATGGAATAAAATATATAAATTAAATTAAATTAAAGAATTTGTTGAAATATCAAATATAATTAAATCAGAATCAGCTTTAAAAGTTAAAAATCTAAAATTTAAAATAAAGTAAAGAAAATCATTTGAATCTCAAACCAAGACCCATGGCAACTCCTTCATCACTTTTCAAAACCAAGGGAAATTATCACTCTACAGTGGAGGCTTTGGCAGCAAATAAAGCAGTACAACTAGCGTGGGTGACATAGTGCAAGAAAGTGAGAAATTGTCTTCACAGCTTGCAATGAGCAAAGTTTCTCTCTTTTCACAGCTTGCATTGTCATTTGCTTTAATGTGTTTTCTCTTTTAGGATGTTAAATGGATTGAGCATCAATGCTGGTAGTTCCCTTGTTTTGTTGCCCAAAACAAAAGACGAACTTGGTGGTGAATTTCGATATTCTTAATGTTGAGCCATTTTCCTAGTAGATCCACAAGTAATAATGTTTTCCTGTGTTTGAAAAGTGGTGCAAGAGATATGGGGAACTAAGGCAACAAATTTAAGTGGGGCATTTTCTTACATTTAAATATTAAATTGCACTTTAAATATTTCTTACAAAATGCACTTTAAATATTACATTTTCTTACATTTATCTAAAAAGGTTTAAGATGATCATTACAAGTAGTTAAATTGAAGACATGAAGATTACTCAAGAACTGCTCAAGAAAAGTGCAATCTGCAGGTCTCGATACCTCCTCGACAAAAGCTCGATCTGTCATGATTCATTAAAACTTAACACATGTCTCGATCTATTGAACTTACGGGATTCAGACTATAGCCAACAACGTTTTTATTCTAAAAGGCTATTTGTTGATGGGTTAGTATAATCCTTATAGGACTAAGAAAATCCAAGGTTTGTGGGTTTGTATAATTCTTATTGGACTAGAAAAGTCCAAGGTTTGTGTAAACCTATTTGGAATAGGAGAGCTCATTAAGCTCCTATTTAAAGGAGGTGGAAAAAGAAAAATCTAACCCTAGGGAGCTTCATAAGATTTTCTTTTTAAAACTCTAGCCTTCTCCGACAGAAAAAAGAGTTCTTGCTGCGTTTCTTATACGCCTTTAGGTTCTGTAACCAAGCAAAATCTCTTGCACCAACATTGAAGATCTTATTGGTGTTTCTATGTGAAATTGTTGCAAATCAACTACAACAATCAAAGAGTTGCTATGGCGTTAGTCACATACTGTGATCGGTGCATCATTGGTTAGTCACATACTAGGAGCTGTGCATTGAAAGGAGAGATTATCACTACATTATAAGTCCAATTGTGTATTAGAGTAAGAGTTCAACTATAGGTTGGTATTAGGTACTAAGATTCCTTTTACTTGTAACTGCTTGTTCTGATAATAGTGGATTCTCAGAAGTAGTGACCTTAAATTCATTTGGTGGGATTTTGCCTCAATGGTTTTTCTCGTTCGTAAATAAATCACCCGTATCAAATTTATTTTCCGCTAAATTTAGTTATTTGGTAATTTGTTTATGCTACCACGCGTATTGCATATAATTGAATCTAATTAATTTCATTTGGGTAAATTAATTGATTAAGTTACCAAATGGGTCAACACATTCTTGGCCTATCAATATATATAATTTAGTACATTAATTGGGTTAAGTAACCATATTCTTTATATTATTCAATGAATTTGACAAAACAATACAATATTACTAAAAGAAGCACTATCTATGAGATTAAGCAACAAAATTCTAGAAATTATAATTGAAAATTTACAAAGGCTAAATTATAATTTAAAAAAAAAACCAAAAAAAAAAGAAAAAAGAAAAGTGTGGGCTGGATCACATATATAATATATTACTACTTCTTCTTCCTTCTTCTATAAAACCTATGCTACCGGCCTACTCATCACCAAATTGTGAATGACCGTCTTGAGTTATGTACAAAATAATTTAATGAAAAGAAGTGGGGCAGAATGTGTTGTTTACCATGTAAAGCTAAAGCAAAGTTCCATAATCCATTTACCACTGCATAAAAGCATGTTTCTCTCATCTGTGTCCTATCACTAGCAACTACCAACTGTCATTTGTGGGTAGACGTGATGCAGTGTTGAATGTGACTCCAAAATAGTTTCAGACGTGGTATCGCCGTATCCAGCTATAGTAATCCACCAGTGGCTATTGAAAATGTTATTGTGGGGATTCATTAGAAGCTACAAGAAATTAGAATGGTGCAAATTTCACACGTAAAGCAGCAAGATAATCATCTAGCACATATCTTGGCACATATGCCAAAAGAATTTATATTTATGTAATTTGGATAGATGAAATTCTTAATATGATTGAGTCTATATTGGCTCAAAATGTATTAAATTTATTTTCTTCTTAATGAAAGTTACTATCTTCTTATAAAAATAATCAAGTACCAAGATAAGAGTAAAAGTTAAAACAACCATAAAGTAAAGCTAGAAAGAAACCAAAGTTTTAGAGAAAGTGCCGAACCTGAAGCAGCTACAAATAAGGGAATAGACTCAACAAAGAATAAGGTCCGAAGCTCCAATGAAGCTTAAAGAAAATCACTTTTTCATGTTTCAAATGGAGAGATAAGTACCAAAAAATGATTGAGGTTTGAGATTGATTTTTTTTTTTTTTGGTGTGTGTTTTTTAATTTCAGTTAGAGAAAGAGAGAGAGACTTTGCAGTTTTTGTAGGTGTGGGAGATCCTGAGAACTAGCAAAGGGTTCGCTATTGGAAATGGTAGGTAGTTTGTGAGAGAGATATGGTAGGTAGCTTGGGCATATATAAATGAAGATGGGAACAAGAAGGGCAATCGCTATTGGAAATGGAAACCAACTGTAGCAGCTACAAAGTAGTGATGAGTTCTGTTGTGTGGATGCTGCAGATGAATTCTTCTCAGGTTTTGGTTGAGATACAACATTATTAGAACCTGATCAAAGTGAGTCCAAGGAGCCATCCCTCATGGAACTATTGTTGTCATCTCTAATGGGACAAGCCACTTGAAATTTTTTTTTTTAGTTGCCTAGTGCATTGAGCAGTCCTACTAGCCAGATCCACTTTTTTGCTTTGTGGATCTTTTATTAATTTATTTTTTACAAGGTGAAGAATTTTATTCAAGAAAAAAAACAACTACAACACTACAGGGCAGCCTGCCTCCCTCTCCCTCCCGATGACATCAACAATGTCAAAAGAACCATAAAAATTAAACTACAAAACAATGACCATTTAGCAAGAGAGTGTGCGGCCACATTAGATTCTCTTGGTACCCATCTTAAAGATAGAAAAGGGAACTGTGAACTTTGAATGGCATCCTCAATTGTACAAGGGATGGATATCTCTGCCCTGTTCTGTGATCGATTGGTAGCAGACTTGAGAATCGCTTTCCAAGATGATTAATTGGTGCTGAGTTTAATGATACAGGAAGTTGTAAAGTCCAAAGAATTGCCTCTGGTTCTGCCGAGAAAGGGAAGGTGTTGTTCACTTTCTGGGTCTTTTATATATCAAAATGAGTACTTCATAAATATATGCATATATATAACCTGCCTGAATTAAAGTGGCCGTTCAAGTAACATAAAACACTAGTGATAAATCTCGATCTTAAAGCACAGAGGAAGGGAAAATGAATACCTTTGTCAAAGATGCAGTTGATCAAAAGGGTAATCCAGCTGATATGACCAAAACAGGTAGTTGGTTGTCTGCGGCTCAAATCCTAGGTACATTACACTCTCTCTTATTGTGTGTGTGTATATTTATATTTTATGTATGTTTTTTAGCTACATTAATTTTCGCAAATGTTCTTATTTGAATCTTACGGTAGTTTATATTCTTTGTTCTAAGCCAAAACAGGTGCTTGAGTGCTTCACATTTCTATTTCTTTTTCTTTCTTTAAAAATAAATAAATAAATAAATAATTTGATACTCACAGACTCACAATGAGGATAAGAGATTTAAATCTTAGACGTCTCAACATGCAATGATTTCTATTTCTATTTTTAATGCATATATATAGATTGATTACAACATTTAATTATCATGAAAAAACTATTAAAACAATTCAGTTTATTTTCTAATTGGTTTTAGTCTTAACTCTAAACTAAAAATTCAAATATTTTATAATACTTGTATTGATTTCAATCATTTTTCAAGGTATTGAAATGTGCGAGAGACTTTCCTCAATGGCAATAATTGCGAACATGGTGACATATTTTGTAGGCACAATGCATCTGCCTAGCGCAAGTGCTTCAAATTTTGCATCAACATCAAGGGGCACATCATATCTTCTATGCTTGTTTGGAGGCATTGTTGCAGATTCTTTCATAGGCCGATATTGGACAATAGCCATTGCTGCTGCAATTCATGCAGAGTGGGTATTCTTTTAGTATGTCAACTTGCAATCCTAATAGGATATTTATATGCTACACTTTTTTTTATTTATAAATTTTAATCTAAGTATTCTGCTTTCTTGCTTGCCAAGTTCTATACTTGATGATATTTGTACTAATAGATTGTCAACCGGGATGATAAATTAGGGAACATGTTTGTTAGCCATATCCACTGCTTTGCCAAATTTAAGCCCACCTCCTTGCAATCCTGCTTTATCCAACAAATGTACAGAGGCCAACAGTCCTCAAATGGG
Organism: Quercus suber; assembly: GCF_002906115.3. Taxonomy (NCBI): domain Eukaryota; kingdom Viridiplantae; phylum Streptophyta; class Magnoliopsida; order Fagales; family Fagaceae; genus Quercus; species Quercus suber. Next base: position 745,171 of record NW_027069581.1, read on the forward strand.
CGTTTTCACCATGGCTTTGTATTTAACTAATATAGGAATTGGTGGAATAAAGTCAAGTGTAGCAGGGCTTGGAACAGACCAATTTGATCAGAAAGATGACAAGGAAAAGGCTCAAATGGCGCATTTCTTTGATACGTAGTTCTACTTTGTTACTAGCTTGGGTACCTTATTGGCAGTTACAGTATTTGTTTATATACAAGATCAAGTGGGACGAAGCCGGGCATATGGGATTTGCTCGGCCTCAATGACACTTGCTCTCTTGGTCTTTCTACTGGGGACTAAAAGATTTAGGTACAAGAAACGTTTAGGAACCCCTATACTTCAAATTCTTCAAGTTATAGTGGCCGCTGTAGAGAAAAGGAAGGCAATGTTTCCATCTAATGTTAATGCCTTATTCGAGGACCCTTCTCAGGAATCAAGAATATATCATACAAATAAGTTTCGGTATGTGACCATTAGAATTGCTGCTTATTTTTAGAAGTTTGCTGACAATATTGTTTTCTTTCTCTAGGAAAATAATCACTTCTCTTAGATTATGCTTTTCCTTTTCTTTTCTTTTTTCAAAACCCCTTAACAAGTTTTCAGAACATTGATCAGAATCGTTATAACTAAATTATGCATATGATGCACTCCTATTAATTTCTTAAGTGTAAGTGGTACAAACCATATCCTCTTGTGATTTGGAATAGAGGGGCACAATGATTTCAATAAGTTTCTATGATCAAGATTTTCCTATCAAAGAATTTTTTTTAAAGAGGGTAGCAAGTATTTTCTTAAACAATGGATAGAGAATGGGGCTGTAAATTTCTTCTTTCTCTCTATTCAATTAATTGATTTCTAGTACAATGTGTTTCTTAAAAAAAAAAAAAAAACAAAGAGGAGGATTCTCTACTACACGTCTACACCAATTACATGGATATTTTTTTCAAAGCCTTTAAACTTGTCCACCATACACACATATAGTTACATGGAAATAAATGATCCTAAAGAACAAGAGTTTAAAATACATAAGAAACTACCACATGCATAGAAAAAATACAAACTACTCATTTTTACCACCTATGGGCCTAATTAACAGCTGTCCTAGAGAATTTGTTAATAAACTATTTTTAAAAAGTTTTGATATTACTTTTATGAAATTTATAAAATATTGTAAACAAAATTACTTATTAGATCTATTGGTGTACTGAGTGCCATATCATTTAAATTTTAAATGAACATGATAATAAATACATATTTAAATTTGTAACAATAATGCTACGAGCATAATGATTTCACAACAAAGTATAAGTGGCAAGCTATAAATGATAATAAATGGTTTTATTTGCTCTCTTGGTCTTTCTACTTGTCTTTATATGCTGGCCATTAGGAGCACCGCTACATGGCTATCTTAATATATCCAGACTTAAAATATTCTTAAACAATTAAAAATATTTTTGTATATCTTGACTTAAATCTTGCACGCCCTGATCACATTAGCTCAACCTAAAATCAAACAATAACACATATCACAAATTATACACTTCTCTCCCTCTTCTTTATTTGACTATCTTAATATCTCTGACTCTAAGAGTAAAAAGCAAATGTTTGTGGGTTGTGAGTGTGTCTCTCTTTATTTTAAATTAATATTATATATGTGTGAGTGTGTGTCGGATACTAATTGTGTGTGTTATTTATTTTTTACAACGTTATTTGTGTAAATTCCGATGTGTGCATAGTATAAATATAATATAACTTCATATAATTTAATAATTAGGAAATACAAAGAATTTGTTACATTTGTGTGTATTGTTATTATGTTATAATAATTTTTGTTATAAAGTTAGTGATTCAAGAAAAAAAAAAATAGTAAAGTTTGTGATTGTTCAAGCATTTGATTGGCTAAGTAGAAACTTAGTGTATTATTTATGTATGGATGGGTGTGGTTGTATGGTCAATAATTAATATAGTGCTAAGTTTTGGTTATATAGTTTAAAATATTTTTATATAAATCAATAACAAATAGAAAATGACAACTGCATAAAAATAAAAATGTTATACAAACTTAACAAAATAAAATGGTCACATCTATCTATATTGACAATAAATAATGATAATAGATAATGAACTAACATATAACTATATAAGGATTTTGAAATATGAAAACTCATAAAAAGAAATTATAAAACTCCATGTATTTGTGTGTGTGTGTTTTCTTTTTTCGGAGCCAATAACTCAATATATTTAATTTCTCTTTTTATTAAATTTTATTTAACTTAAGTTTCTTAATGACCTCCCTAAAAAAATTCCTAAAGCCACCGCGGCCGGGAATATATTATACTCTCTCAAATGAGAGATTGTAACAATTTGCTACCTATGATTTGTGAAATTATTCTAAAAATGTTGTGTGTAGCATTAATTACTCAATTTTAAATTTTAATAGGAACTTTCGGATAGAATACTCCAATAAAAAAGCTGACAATAAAGATTTTCAGAATTAGTAGTGTCAAATAGATATTTCAGGAACGATCATTTCAAAGCTAACAAGTGATACTTCCATGACAGTTGCTTGGACAAGGCGGCAATCATAACCAGCAAAGACTTTGAAACTCCAAATCCATGGAGACTTTGCACAGTTACAAATGTGGAAGAAGTTAAAATGTTAATCAAGTTATTGCCAATTTGGGCGACAACAATTATCTTCTGGCCGATGCATGCACAGTTAGCTAGCTTCTCAGTGCAGCAATCTGCTACCATGGATAGATCAATAGGAAATTTCCAAATTCCTGCGGCATCACTCTACGCCTTCTTCGTTGTGGCCATAATGATCACTCTTGCTATATATGACCGCCTGATTATGCCTCTCATGAAAAAATCTAGAAATAGTCAAGGTACGTAAATGGTGAACTTAAGATTGGTGTTCTGGCATTCCTAAATGAAAAAATTGCATCTATTTGTAATAAAAGTAGTAATAAATAATTAAATATACTTCAGGGTTTAAGAGAAGAGAGACAGAGATATGAGTCTGCCGGTATCTAAGAGAAGAGAGATAGAAATATGGGTCCATCAGGATCTGAGAGAAGAGAGAGGGATTTTTTTTTTTTTTTTTTTGAATTGGTTTTAATAGGGGTAAAAAAAGGTGTTAATGACATTTGCTCTGTTAAGTAGTTAGACAAGTGACTGAATTTGAAAAGTGTACTATTTCTAAGTTTTACTCAATTAAGAATGTGATTCAAGTCATAAATTACAATTTTTTTTTTTACTGTCCAAAATAACAAATTTTTGATAATTGAAAATATTTATTTATTTAATTCCATTTTTTTCCTTTTTTCAGGTTTAACAAATTTGCAAAAAGTAGGGCTAGGCCTATTCTTCTCCATATTAGGAATGGCAGCAGCAGCACTTGTGGAAAAGAGAAGATTGTCAGTTGTTGGAGCCAATAATAGAAGCACCATCACAAGGTCGATAACGCTACCAATAAGTGCTTTCTTTTTGCTTCCACAGTTCATCTTAGTTGGTATTGGAGAGGCCTTTATATTATCTGGAGAATTGGATTTCTTCACGAACAATGCACCTAATGGGATGAAAGCAATTACCACTGGTCTCTGCCTCACAACCTCCTCTTTTGGTATGTTTTTTAGTACAATTCTGGTCACAATAATAACTAATTTTACTGGACGCAATGGTGGGCACAATTGGCTTCCTCCTAGTATTAATAACGGCAGATTGGATTATTTTTATTGGCTTCTAGCACTATTAACTTTGATCGACTTTGGTTTCTATATTGTGTGCACCATAAGGTTTAGACCAAATTCTACTGAAATTTTTCCAGAGATGAATGGTGCTATTGATAGTACTCATCTTGAAGAAGAAAATGTGTAAAAGCAGAATCTTTGTTGCATAGTGGTAAAATTGCTGCACAGGTTTTTCATGTGAACTATGAATTATTCACATATGAATTATCAATTTCACCTTTCCAATTTTTCTGTTTGATCTTCAACGTGAAGCAGCCCTCTTTTGCTTTTCGCCTTCCATGAGGTCTAGGTTTTTTTTTTTTTTTTTGGGGGAGAAACTAATTTTAAATCATCCATTTACCTCATGAAATATTATTCATGTTTATTATAGTTTATTTTTTTTATCAAAATATTTATTATAGTTTAGTGTCAATATCATCCATCTTAATCGGATTTTCAGCTTCAGCAAGTGAAAGTATCACACTATGTTACAAAAATTTGTTAAAATTTGAGATTTAAACATACACGCTCTACAATGCATGAGAAATTAATGTTAAAACAGAATTACCTAAGATATGAAAATGTCTATTAGATGAAGTTGATGAACCGTTAAAATTATATATATATATATATATATAAAGCGCAAGAAACAAACCAAGACAGTGACAAAAGCTTGAATTCCTGTAAGTCCAAGGGAAGTAGATAGAAAGGTTGAAGACTGAAAGATTCAAAATAAAATAAAATCTATGCTGGGGCATCCAACCTCCAAGTTCCAAGTAACATTTTTTTCGTTTGACCCAAAAATAAAAAATCTATGCTAGTACATCTCAATATGTTCCATTTCATTCATTTCTTTTCTATTGTTTACACTAATTTCAAAGCATATATTAAAAAAAAATCATCAAAATCCAAATTAATATCTATTTAACGTTAACAAAAAATCAATAAAAATGGGAAAGTTGATGAATATCCTAAGGATATTGATTTAGAAAATAATTTTAGAAATTTTTTATGAGAAAAAAAAAAAGTAATTGATATTTTTATAGCATTTTGTATTCCCTATAAAGTGGTATAAATTTTTTTCTAAAATAATACATTAACAAATGCCATAAAGGCACGTGTTAACTAGACCCTTAAAAAAAACAAATGAAAAATAACATTTTGAATTTTTTTTTTTTTTTTTGTGTAATAGTCATATATTGTAGTTGACTTTTTATAATCTATTGATCAAAAACCTTACAAAGATATTTGGGTGGTGGCCTCAATTATCTGTTTATACTGTTTTTGCTGTGTCTTATGGATAAAGAGTAAAATAATCTAATCAAAGGCTTGAACATCACTTCCTTTTCTTTTTTTTTTAGAATACTAAGTATTTTTTAACACACACACACACAGAGAGATGGGAGAATGTTTTTCAAAGGCTTGAACATCACTTCCTTATATATATAAAAAAGGCAAATGCTAACGAGTGCCTTTAGGGCATTGGTTAACAATTCATTTTAAGAAAGTTTTGATATCACTCTTATGGAAAATGATAAAAGTTGTCAAAATATTAATTTTTTTTTCCTTTTCCTATATATAAAAATTTTCTTTAACTGGATTGTTAACCAATACCCTAAGGACAGTGGTTAGCATGAACAAAAAAGATAATAATAATAAAATAAAATAAAATAAACAAACAAAACAAAAGATTTATGAATCAAATAAAAGCCATATTTTATACTTGACTGTCATGTTGAAACCAAAGATTTGGATGGTTCTTAATTAAATTTGTTGTATTTTATAGATTAGATTCATTTCCCCCATTGCCCACTTTCTATGAGGTGTCTTGCATTTGTATTGTATACACGTAAGTATACGGATACATAGCATGATACTGGAGTAATTAATATAAAACGAAGCAAATTAATTAAGCTTCCTTTTTCATGTATAGAGGGAAAATTTAATTAGCAGCCTCATTAATCAGTTACCCGATTTAGAGCATTACCCTTGGTTACAGATGCATTTCTAAGAACATAGCTTTTACGAGAAAGGAAAAATCCAAAGATCAAACAGTTTCTTATCATTTTCCATTTCCTTTCTTAGGAAACCCCTCAGCCACTTATCTTCTTTTATGGCATGTACATACAATCCAGACCGATTCATCAAAAATTGGGTCTTGCCTAAAATAGGAAAATTACCATGGGTGATTTATTTAACAACATATTACACCAACAACGATTTTAATTACAAACAGTGTATTCTTTTTTCTTTTCTTTTTTTATTATTATTTTTTTAACGGGAAGATTGAGAACTCTATTCGTGTAAAGAAAACAGTTCTACATCATGAGAGTGATCAGTATAATGAAAGTGAGGATAGGATACTCTTCGATCCAGGTGACAAAATCCTGGATATTCCTTTTATTTTTTTAACCCATTTTTGTTTGCTTTCTGGGTCTTTATGAGTCAAAATGGTTTCTATATATGTATATGGGCAAAAAGTGACCCGTTGAAATGTAACAGGTATAGTGCATTAGACCCAACTGGACTCAAGGCCAAACACCATATATGTATATAACCAGCCTGAATTATATATAGTGGTCGTGCAAGTAACAAAAAACACTAGTGAGAAATCTTCACCTTAAAGCACAGAGGAAGGGAAAATGAATTCCTTCGTCCCAGATGCAGTTGATCACAAGGGTAATCATGCTGATAGGACTAAAACAGGTGGTTGGTTGTCTGCTATTCAAATCCTCGGTAAATTCCATTTTCTTATTGTGCATTATTTTTTATTTTTTATGTATGTTTTTTTTAATTTTTAGCCAGTCCAATTTTTCTCAAATTTTCTTAACCGTAAAATATATTCTTTGGCTGGGAATAAAACAAGTGATTCCCTTTATATATTAAAAAAAATGAAATAAAATAATTTGATAGTTATAATGATGAAGATTTGAACTCTGATTATCTCTTTTAAAAAGCCAGGTGATTTCTATTTCTCTCTCTCTCTCTCTTTTTTTTTTTTTTTTCCCTTTTGGGAAAGGATCCTATTTCTTTTATTAATGCATATATAAAGATTGATTACAACCTTTAATTATCATGAAAAAACTAATAACGTGATTCAGTTCATTTTCTAATTGGTTTTAGACTTGACTCAGATTAAAACTGAAATTTTAATTAATTTATTTTATACTCGTACTGGTTTTGATAATTTTCACAGGAATTGAAATATGCGAGAGATTTGCCACAATGGCAATAATTGTGAACCTCGTGACATATTTAGTCGGCACAATGCATCTTCCTAGCGCAAGTGCTTCCAATTTTGCATCAACATCAGGGGGCACAGCATATCTTCTGAGCTTGCTTGGAGGCATTGTTGCAGATTCTTTCTTAGGCCGATATTGGATGATAGCCATTGCTGCTACAATTCATGCAGCGGTGAGTATACTTTTAGCATGTTAATATGCAATCCTAATGTGATATTTATATGCTACACCTTTTTCTTTTTCTTTTTTGAATTTTAATCCATGTATTCTGCTTCCTTGCTTGCTAAGTTCTATATTTGATAATTGTACTAATAGATTGTCAACCGGGATAATAAATTAGGGAACTTGTTTGTTAGCCATATCCACTTCTTTTCCAAATTTACGCCCGCCTCCTTGCAATCCTACTTTATCTAACAAATGCGTAGAGGCCAACAGTCTTCAAATGGGCATTTTCACCATGGCTCTGTATTTAACTAATATAGGAGTTGGTGGAATAAAGTCAAGTGTTGCAGGGCTTGGAACAGACCAATTTGATCAAAATGATGATAAGGAAAAGGCTCAAATGGCACATTTCTTCAATCGGTTCTACTTTGTTATCAGCTCGGGTACCTTATTGGCAGTTACAGTACTCGTATACTTACAAGATCAAGTTGGAAGAAGCTGGGCATATGGGATTTGCTCGGCCTCAATGACACTTGCTCTCTTGGTCTTTCTACTGGGTACTAAAAGATATAGGTACAAGCAACGTTTAGGAACCCCTATAGTTCAAATTCTTCAAGTTATAGTGGCTGCTGTAAAGAAAAGGAAGGTAGCGTGTCCATCTAATGATAGTGCCTTATATGAAGACCTTTCTCAAGAATCAAGAATATATCATTCAGATAAATTTCGGTATGTGACCATTAGAATTGCTGCTTAATATTTTAGAAGTTTGCTGTCAATATTGTTTCCTTTCTCTTGGAAAATAATCTGTTCTCTTAGATTATGCTTTTCTTAATTTTTTTTCTAAGCCCATTAACAAGTTTTCTAAACATTGATCATAATTGTTATAACTAAAGTATGCATGTAGTGCCTTTTCAAAATAAAGGGGGGAAAAGTATGCATATAGTGCATTCTTATTAATTACTAAGCATAAGTGGTAAAAAACATGATCCTTTTGTTGGCTTTGGAATAGATGGGCACAATGATTTTGATAAGTTTCTCATAAGATGTTAAGTCCATGTTTTTTCTTGTTAATGTTGGCTTAATTCAATGACAAAGTTCTATATATTTTCCTATCATTTTAATGTATTTTCTTTTGGGCAATATTGTATTTGGGGTAGAAAGTACTTGAGCCAAGTTAAACAATGTGACCACCAGCCTTAATGCGACTGGCCTAGCCCACGAGTAACACGTGGCAGGAGATTCCAGTAGGCTGTCTGGATAGGCCTGTTGCGTTCACTTTGCGACCTGACAAGACGAGAACCACATGCACACAAAATGTTCTATTTTATCCTGATCTGAATTTTCTGCTTTTCTCCATATAGTCCAACACACACATCCTGTGCATGTTGGATGTGGCTTGTGATTGAATCTGAGAATACACGTACGCTTTGAAGCTCTCATTTCACTTAAGCCATCCATCCCACTTTGTAGAGAAAGAGAGAGCCTTTATCTTAGAGCTAAAAAATTCCTAACCTCTCTTCTCCATTTCTCTCACCATTGATATACCCTTGAGAGAAATATTTTTACCACCTTCACCATCTGCACATTCCGTAAGTGTTATAAGAAAGCGTTGAAGCTTAGCAAACTGTAGAAGTCATTACAAAATTCATATTCATTGGTGGCTTTCCGTTAGTGACTCAGCGGTGGTATCTCCGGCAAGTAGTTGAAGAAATGCCTCTAGAAAGTTGGTTGCTAGCATGAGCTTGAAGGGCTCAAGTACATGGGAATATGGGCTTGCAAGTTCATAGTCTTACTTGTTCTACAACTATTCATCTAGCATAAATTTTCAGACAATATGCTAGGTAGAGAGGTTTTTTTTGCATCTGGGTGCTCGAGTTTTCCTATTCTTAAACACTTTTTGATGTTTGGCTTTGGTATGATTTTTTTTTTTTTTTCCATTTTCATATTGCTATTGTCAGGAATTTAGACCCCTTAAACACACAGATTGCGTAGCCTAGATTAATTAGCCAAGTTGTTACTTAGTCAAATTAAGCAATTCTAGGTTAAAACAATCTAAACAATCATATCAAGATATAAAGCAGCGGAAAATAAATAACACAAGATATGATCACCCAGGAAACCACACGGTAAAAACCTGGGGAGGATTTGACCCACCGATCCTCAAGGCTAACCTGAATTCACTATGAAAGAATTGAAGTTCGTACAAAAGGACTACAAGCTCCCCGCTCGACTTCCTAATGCTTGTTTAATTTCTTGCTTTCTTGTTGATGGTTTGCACACCCCACACATATGTTTTGGCCTTGTGAGCCCATAATTCAAAATAGGGGATCTAACGGCCTTTGCTTGACTAAACATACCAATAAATCCCAGTCCACTTGCACCCATGTAACTAGAAATTACTAAGTTTTGACCGTAGTCTGGATTCCTTTTACCTTTGTGCGTGCTAATGCTTTCAGTCTTACTTAAACATACTTCACATTTAGGGGCAGCACTTTCTTGGGAATTGATAGGCCCCTCTTATTGCATTGAATGACCGACAATCACATTGTTGGTACAATGCCCAAAGGTTTTCAAACATGGTCCGTTTATTGAACCGTAAAATGGAGAGGTTCAATGTTTTTGAGGTCGAATTGAGGTCGAACCGTGATGACGTCATACTTAATTTAATAATTATTTTAAGGGTTGGGTTCAAGTTACACTTGATGTAACTCTAAGCAATGTTACACCACTCAATATTTTTTAATTGGATGCAAATATTGATAAACCCACCGTTAGATCACATTATCTTCGTATATTCTTCGTGCTTGCAAAATTTCAAGGAGATAAAAAATTAATGACCATGTCATTAATCAATTGTTAAGATTCAAATTTTTATAGTTTAAAATAATACATAAAAAATGAGTTTATAGATCAAATGGTAAATAACATCAAATTGATATGAAAATTGGCATGGATGTTAAGAATATATAGAATGTGTAATACAACGGTTGGATTTTCAAAATATATATTCAATAATAAGTTATTGGGTAGTGTAACATTGCTTAGAGTTACACCAGATATAACTTGAACCTAACTCTTATTTTAAATATATATATAAAAATATTAAATTAGTAAAAAATAGAAAAATTAACTAAAATAGTCCAATTAAAACTATAAATCAGTATTTTAACTATGTCTAATGTGGGTGCATTTTTAGCTCTAGGCCAAGGGTGTCCTTGTAGCTTTTGGCTTTTTTTGCTGTTCCACATTGAAGAATTCTTTCCCCACTTTCTGCCTTACAAGCTGTGAACTGAAGGAGTAATATACCATCAGTTATCATTTTTAGCTCCAGGCCAAGGGTGTCCTTGTAGCCTTTGGCTTTTTTTGCTGTCCCACATCGGAGAATTCTTCTCCCACTTTCTGCCTTATTAAATAACTGATGGTACACTACTCATTTGCTTCACAGTTTATAAGGCAGAAAGCGGGGGAAGGATTCTTCGATGTGGGACAACAAAAAAAGCCAAAGGCTACAAGGACACCCTTGGCCTGGAGCTAAAAATGCACCCACATCTAATATATCCATCTATAGCCTAGATACGAAATATCTATCCAATAATAATAATAACCATTTTTTTTTTTAAAAAGAAAATTAAAAGCATCAGATTGTCTCTCCAAGTTTCACTTTCCAATGCTCACGTGACTAGCTATCTAGCTCACATTCACAAACCTAAAAAAGCACTAGAAACAAAAGTGAATGAAATTAAAAAGAAGAGATAAGAAAGCAATACAAACAAAAGCAAATGAAGAAAGAATTGTGATGTTATATCCAAAATATTTTTCGCAATATTTTTACAAGAATCATGTCAAAATCTTATGTGAAAAGTTGTTACTAGTTCTAATTTCAACCTACTACTGAGATTATTTTTTTACTCACCAATATTAGCTAATAACAATCTATTACTTAAAATTTATTATGGAAATATTGTGGTAGTATTTCTTAATTGCCATTTCTTAATATTAAATACCACATGTTTGAATTAAAAAAAAAAAAACCACACGATTACATAAAAAAAAAAAAAACTAAGGATAAAGACCACCACACATTTTCATACGGACCCAATTTATTACTCAACTCTCAACCTCACATTTACTTCACAGTTATCACTTATCACATTCACATATTCACATAAGGCTTTTTCAAAAAGAAAAAAAACATATTCACATCAGAGAAAAGGGAAGAGAGAGAGAGAGGAGAATTTGAAGCGGCGTCGGTGGAGATCGAAGGCCAGTGGAGATCGAGGTCGCTGAAAGGACAAAGCCGGTGGAGATCGACGTTCACCATGCAGCACTACCTCGTCTGCTGCCCCCTGCTGTTCATCCTCCTCCCCACCACCAGACTGGGTCAGATCGGCTTGTTCTTCTTCTTCTTCTTCTTCTTCCTTTTTTTTTTTTTTTTTTTTTCATATTTGCTTGTTCTGATTCAACTTTATTGTAAGAATTGGATTTTGTTTTGTGTTTGGATTATGTGAGATGTTTTTTGAGAGTGAAGCAAAGAGACTGAAACAAAGATCAGATGTTTTTTGGGTCAGATCAGATGTTTTCTGATCCCAGCAGTTGCGTTTCTTTTTCTTTTGTTTATTTATTTATTTATTTATTTTTTAGGTTCAGATTCAAAGGGGACCGTGAGAAGCAGTCTGATCACGGTTCTCAGAACTGTGCAGTTGAACTGCGGTTTGAATGGTTTCTTACTTTTTTGGCATAGATTGGTTCTTAAGTTTCGAAACCTTGACAATGCCATAAGACAATGATGTAACAAATTGAATTTTGTATGATGATTTGGTATACGTTTTTGGAGAAATCATTAATCCATCGAGAGGACCTAGTCAACAATGTCCAGTGTCCTCCCTCCCTCCCAAGTTTGTGTATTAGTTTGCCTATTAAGCATTATTATTCTCTCAAATTTAAAATAAGTGCTATTAGTCCGTAAAGTTTCAAAAGGGAGTTCAATTGATTCTTTTGTTAACAACCATTAGTCTCAAAACCTACAAAACTAACAAAGGTACAACTTGACAAATTTTGAGTGATGTGACATCAAATTTGATATTAAAAAATTAAAATCCAAAATTTGACTCATTAAAAAAAAAGAAAAAATCAACCAATTAGGAGCCAATTCAGTTTGAACTGACCTGTTGACAAATGGGTATATCCCCAATCAAACTCCAAAATTATGGAAAATTTTTTGGGATTAAAAGATTCATCAAATCAGGGTGGCGAGTTGGATGAGTTTGACCTAGTTTTGACCTATGAAGAATGGGTGCATTTCCGAATTCGAGTGAAGGTGCGGGTGCAAGACTCGGAAATTTTTGAAAAAGTAAGGTGCAGGTGCGGCGATTAAAAAAATTATTATTTATATTTTCTATATATTGCTAAGCATATTTTTCATATAATTGTAAATATATACCAATTTAAGAGTAATAGTAGATAATACAACCCACAAGTTTTTTTATTTTTATTTTTTATATTTTTTAACATGTATTTTGGCCATGATTTCAGCCAGTTTTGGCCAGTTTCAGTTAGTTTCAGCTGATTTTGGCCAGAATCGGCGTCGACTAGGTTGGAATTGGTGCAAATCGGCTCGAATTTGCACGTATCGGTGCGAATTGAAAAAAAGAAGAAGGCCAAATCGGTACGTTGGAGGAGTGTCGCTGTGTCACTGCGAGTCCAGTGCGGGTGTGGTGGCCCTGGAGCCGCACCCGTGCTTTCTAGGTTTTGATATCTGACATTTTCTTTAACATGGAGGAGATGGCAGCCTTAGCAAAAACTCTGAAATTGTGTAGGAAAGTGCGTATGGAGTGAATAAATTTTAAAGGAATGGAATGAGTATAAAGAATATATAAAAAAGGAATGGAATGGAATAAAGTAGATGTACTAGCATATATTTTTTATTTTTGGGTCAAACAAAAACCGTTAATTGGAAGTTGGATCCTGGATGTCTGAGAATAGATTTTTCTTATCTTTTGATTTTTGAAATATTTTAGTCTTCACCTTTTTATATCTACTTCGCTTGGACTTACAGAAATTTTTTGTCACTGTCTTGGTTTGTTTCTCGTGCGCTCTATAATTTTAACGGTCCATCTAATCGACATTTCCATATCTTAGGTAATTCTATTTTTAACAATAATTTCTCATGCAGAGTGCATAGGTTTAAATCTCAAATTTTAACTCATTTTTGTAACATAGTGTGATGCTTTAACTTGCTGAAACTGAAAATTAGATTAAGATGAATGATATTGACACTAAACTATATTGAAAATTAATGAATAATATTTCATGAAAATGACCTAGATCTCTTGGGAGGCGAAAAGCAGAAAAGGGCTGCTTCCCCATTGAAGATCAAACAGAAAAGTTGGAAAGCAAAAATTCATAATTCATATGAGAACCCAAATGAAAGACCTGTGATGCAATTTTACCGCTATACAACAAAGATTTTGCTGTTACACAGTTTCTTCTTTAGGAGGAGTATCAACAACAGCACCATTCATCTTTGGAGAATTTTCAGTAGAATTTGGTCTAAACCTTATGGCGCACACAACATAAAATCCCAAGTTGATCAAACTCAATAGTGCTAGAAACCAATAAAAATAATCCAATCTGCCATCATTAATACTAGCAGAAAGCCAATCGTGCCCACCATTGCGTCCAGTAACATTCCTTATTATTGTGACCAAAATTGTACTCATATAATTACCGAACGAGGTGATTGTGAGGAAGAGACCAGTGGCAATTGCTTTCATTCCTTTGGGTGCATTGTTTGTGAAGAAAGCCAATTCTCCAGATAATATAAATGCCTCTCCAATACCAACCAAGATGAACTGTGGAAGCAAAAAGAAAGCACTTATTGGTAGGGTTGTCGACCTTGTCACGGTGCCTCTATTGGCTCTAACAACTGACAATCTTCTGTTTTCTACAAGTGCTGCCGCTGTCATTCCTAATATGGAGAACAATAGGCCTAGCCCTACTTTTTGCAAATTTGTTAAACCTGAAAAAGAAAAAAAATTTAAATCAATAAAAGTAGCAATGTTTTCATTTATAAAAAAAATTATAATTAACTAATTTGAATCTGGATTCTTAATACCTCACAAGAAAGGACAATAGACATAAGGTTGTAAATGAGTCGTATTAAAAGTTCAAAATTGTTCTTTTAATTTTTATTTCAAACACAAGAAAGTTTGAGTTCATCGCCAAACTAAATTATATGTTCAAGTTTGATTTATTTTCTCGTCGAACAAGCTTAAACTTGTTCACAAGTTACTTGATTAGCTTATTCCTCCCATACATATTTAGTAAATGTTAGAACTAAATTATTTTATCCTTTCACAAATCTATTTTAATAGTTGATAGCGCGATAAATTATAGTTGAAATTATATTATTTGAAATAATTAGATATAATGATTTCTATTTATGAACATATAGAAATTAGATTCACCAACATCATGTTGTTAAAAGTTTTAAATAGTTTTTACTAAAAACTAGCCGAATTATATTATAAATAATTTACAAGAAATAATTTTATATCTTATGAACTAATTTTAAACTTGCCAACAAAATCCAATGTAAATTCTAAATAATAACTGCACTTTGTACTTGTAAACATATAATATTATATATACTCAAATCGACTCACACTCATGAACTTATTTATAAATATGTAATTATATTTGAACTTGCTTGTTTAGTGGTCAAACTTAAACCTAGAATTGAGTTTGACTCTTATGCTAAATAAATATAAACAAGTATTTTTTTCTTAAGTTGAACCCGACAACTTAATTTATTTATAGACCTAAATACACAAATAAATTCCTTCCTATCCAATATTAATCACTTTTTATCTCACACACACACACACACACACACACACACATATATATATGCAAAGTAAAACAAATTAGGTTAGACATATTCATGCCCCAATGAAGTAGGTTAAAGAAGTTTCTTATATTAAAAGTAAATGCAATTTGTTAATGTAAGAATTGAAAGCTCAAATAGTGTGAAAACACTATTGCTTGTTTAGACCCACAAATTAAAACTTACAGCTAGATTGCTTTTACCCTACTAAGCTAAGTGCGGAATAAGAGTAAAGCTTAAAGAGTAAGAGAAGGGAGATGCAAATACAAGACAACACTAAGACGTGTTATCGAAGAGGAAACTGAAGTACTCGGCAAAAAAATCTCTCCGCGGCCCTCTAAGCCCAATTGATTCACTAGTGAATAAAGTTGAAGTACACGAATATCAAAAAGACCCTTCAAGCCTAATCTATTTAATGTACTTGAACTCTTCAAGTTTCAACTATCAATGGGCTTCACTGAACCATGTCTTTACTAGTTATCTGGATCCTACAATTAGCTCCAAATTGCATCCCCTAATCAATGGCTTTTTCCAATACTTCCAACACGCACCAAAACTTCTCTTAACCCTGAAATTGGGTGAGGTAAGTGTTTGAGCTAAGAACCTCTCAAGGATATTTGAGATTCGAGAGGTAGGAATAGAGGACAACTAAGAGAAATTGTGTAGATGATTGTGGGTTTACAAGCTCTAACTCTCAAGTGTGTTGTTAAGGTTTTCTCTTAAAAGTCTCCATACAATTTCATGGGTAAGGTGGGCTTTTATAGTGTTGTTATAGAAATGAGAAAAACACACTTTAAAAAGTTCCAAGCCGAGAGTTTCGTCACTCACGACTTGGCCTGAGCCGCAAAGTGACTCGCAAAATACAGCCTGACAAAAGACTGTTCAGATTCAATATGTGCTTCTCGCGTGGCCTTTCGTGGGTTGTCCAATCGTGAACTTCACTGTCTTCACAATTCTTCACCAAACTCTCACACTCTACTCTACGCTTACATTAGATACCACTAACATACAGGAAAGAATTGAACAAAATGTAATCAAATTTGACATGGAATAAAAACCAACATAAAACATAGTTGTAAATCACAACTTTACAAAAATGAACATTATTCTTGAGTTCAACATTTACGTACCTTGACTTCTTTTATATATTTTCATGAGAGGCATAATCAGGCGGTCATAAATAGCAAGAGTGGTCATTATGGACACAACAAAGAAGGCGTAGAGTGATGCCGGAGGAATTTGGAATTTTCCAATTGATCTATCCATGGTAGCAGCTTGTTGCACTGAGAAGCCAACTAATTGTGCATGTATCGTCCAGAAGATAATTGTCGTCGCCCAAATTGGCAATAATTTGACTAACATTTTAACTTTTTCCACCTTTGTAACTGTGCAAAGTTTCCATGGGTTTGGAATTCCAGAGTCTTTGCTGGTTATGATTGCCGCCTTGTCCAAGCAACTGTCATGGAAGTATCACTTGTTAGCTTTGAAAAGATCCTTAAAGGTTCCTATTAAAATTACAAATTAAGCAGTGCTATGGCCATAATACTTTCACAACAAAGATTATAATCTATTACGTACTGGCTCTCATATGACCCCGACATTGATATTATTTTTTAACCTACCATTATCAGTTTGTCACTTAGACTTTGTTGTGAAAATGTTCTACACATAACTTTATTGTTACAAATTTAAAAATATATATACTACCAGATCATTTAANAGTAGAATAAATTGTAATACATCATGTATTTGATTGCATGTTTTTTTTTTTTTTTGGGGCGACGTTGATTTATTCAATTTATCTGCTTACTAGGTACGTGCATGGTGGACAAGTATAAGTACTGTAATTAATGTTTTTAAAAAATATCCATGTAATTGGTATAGCAGAGAATCAATTAATTGAATAGAGAAGAAGAAATTTACAACCCCGTTCTCTCATCTTTATTCAGAAAATACCTTTGTCTTATTAGAAAAAAATAAAATTTGATAGCAAAATCTTATGAGAAATGCTAATAATACCCTAGCATGTATTTTGAACCCCATTAACAAATTTTAATGGCTTAATAACTTTTAACCAAAAACTAACAATTTATCTAATGTAAGTTATTAACCAAGTTTCACACTGCAACATAAACAAATATAAGCCAAAGTACATAAATAGCTGTTAGGTTCTAAGGTCTTAGGATTTTATGTATTTAGAACTCTAATTTGTAATGTTGGCAAACCATGATCAAAACATTGTATTTAGTCTTATTTAGACTTGCTCAAAGTTGGTTTAATATTGTAAAGTTGGAATCGAGTGGCTGCAGAAGTACTTGGGACTTTCGGCCTGGCTCGATCGATCGAAGAATAGACTCGATCGATCGAAAATCGCACAGGTTGAATTTTCTGCAGAATTTCCAACTCAGCCCTACTTCATTAAACGTTTAGGGTTTATGTTTTTACCCTAGGTATATAAACAAAACCCTAGCCACGTTTTAGAAGGTTGTCCATATTGTATTGTTGCTCATACATTGCTGTTTTGTGTGAATCTCGTGTGAGATCTTTGAGGAGCTTTCCTTTACACAAAACTTAGGGTTTTTATGGTGGAGATGATTTCAACATCTTGAAGATCATTACTGTTGCAACCATTGGAACTTAAAAGAAAAGCAAGCGAGGAGCTTGTAGCTGATTGAAGAATTCAAGAAAGAAGTAGTCCGTGGATTCGGAGCCTGCGCGTGGTCGTGTCAGGAAGTTCTACTGGTGGATCCCCCCCCCCCCCCCCCCCCCCAAAAAAAAAAAAAAGCAAGAAAATATTTTTTATTTTAATCTTATGGTGTTCTACCTTTGTGTAATCTCGGCCCACAGTGGAAGGCCCTGCACTCGATCCTCCTGGGCAATCTTACCAACTCTTCCTCTTCCTCATCCTCTGGATACCCTTTTCCACAAGCATGCTAGATTATCTCAAATTCTGATTTTTGGGTATACTTATGAGAGGTGATTGAATTTGGAGAAATTTTTGAGAGAAAGACTTGATTTTAGTGAAATTGGTTTGATTGAAATTTGAAATTTTATGATGTCAGGCTTTTCTTTAAATTCAAATAGTTGCTTACATTGTTCATGTTGGGTTTACACATATAGTGAAGTCTTACATTGAATAATGATGAAGAGAATGTGTCATTAATATAACATAGTTAAGCCCATACCCATTGTGCTTAGACCTTTTGGGTTAAGTGCTGGTGATCAAATTGCTTGATCTTGAAGAACAAGAGTTTTCTGTGCTTGTTTGTGTTTGTTTTGTGTTTCTGATAGATTATTTTGTGTACTTGTTTTCTGTGTTTTTGATAGATTTGAAGGTTTTAAAGTTTGAAGAAAATTCTTAGGTGCCGTGGGAGAAGAATCTTTAACAAATAACAAGAGAGAAGATGAAAAGCAACTTATAAGTTCTGCTTCTGATGAACAAGTAGCATGATGGAAAATAATGATTTAAATGACACACAATGTAACAAAGAAATAATAGGACTTGTTTTTCAAGATTTGGATCCTTGTACAAAGCCTTGCACTGGTCAGAATTCATTGATACAAACTAAGATTTTTCTTTTATTTCTTTTTTTTTTTAATCTTAATCGTGAATTTCTTTACTTATAAAATTGTAATCACTGTTACATTACAAAGTCCTCTTAATTGAGACAATTTTGAACCCACTTGGAATAAAAATGATAAATTTGTGCAACAAACTCTTACACTTTCTTTACAATCACTGTAACCAATTCAATCAAAAATCTTGAAAGAAACCAATCATACTGAATGTTTATATATTAGTTGTCAATCAACATCTATCCGTCCAGCTTCTCTTCCTTCCTCTCAGGCTCCTTCAGTGCTGCATTCCGATTTTGATTCATCATACGTCCAATCTCAGTCCACCACTGATCCCAGCCCTCTGGTGCTTTCCAAGTGGAAAGCTGCTCTGTAGATAATGTGTAAACTTCTTTGTCCATGTTATCAACGTCTTCAAATTGAACAAGGTTATCAAGGTCATTATCAAGGTCAATATCAAGTTCGTTCACAACCTCTAGCACATCTTGCATTTCTTGGGTACTAGAGGAGGAAGAGGGCCTCGGACGCCACCAAAACTGCAAAGTAACATGAGAACGAGGAACAATCATTAGAATTAGAACATTTGCTAGAACTTTAGAAAGGAACTCCTGTTATGCCATTTTATATTGTCTTGCTAGGAGCTTAGGACACACTCTCAAAGCAACTGTTCAAAAAATATAAACAAGTATTGCAGTTTTATTCTCTTTAAACCTCAATAAATTGATTTCTAAAATTATTATAGGGATAATTGGTTTCAATAAATAATTTAACATCACTTTAATTATAACAAAGCATTTGGAAATAAGGTTGTGATGAGTAATTATAGAGTCAGCCTCTCTGTGCATATGCTAATACTATAAAGCCCTGCACATATTACTTTCATGAGCTTCAAGCTATGATAATATTAAGGAAGGCTCACATACAGCAAAGAATAGCAACATAGAAAGGATCAAGGTTTAAAAAAACTACACAAATTCTAGGTCAAACAAATCGTCCAGCTATCTCAGTCTGTAGGGACTGGAACAGTAACATGCCTATAACTTTGCTCCCTTTTATAGTAATAAATGCAGATAGAGCTGTGCTAAGTAAGTTGCAACCTCAACCCCAGCCCTACCACATTCCCTCAAAGAAACATTTATCTTAATGATCAAAGAAAACTGAATAAAGGATGTTAAATAGCCAGATACAACTGATAACGATCAATCAATGTTAAACCTAAAAAACATTTAAAAAATTATGGTATCAAGAATTTTCATGGACTACACAATGGAAGAGTTTAAATAAACAGATTATATCTGTATCTTGGACTTTTAACTGAAATATTCCTTTTTATAATTTGGTTCCACTCGCATGATATCACTAGCTATACCTGTGTAAAGTGCCTCCTTGGAATCTGATACAATAGCACCCCAAAGAAGGACCAAATCATGACCCCTTCTTGAAATTCCTCTTGCCTGACATCCAATTCATCAGATAAAGTCCTGATAGTTGCAACATACCTGCAGAAAGGGTTGACATGATTAGAACAGTCAAATTAATTGTATTTTCATCAATTTTAGCTTACTACCAACCAATAAAGGTCAATTACAGCAAACAAGAATAGGGTAAATGAGAAATAACTTACACCCAAATTCGTTAGAAAATAGAGGTGGATAATGTATCCAAGAAAAGAACTATAAAGGTGGATAGTAAGGATGCCTTAAGTGAGAAAAAGCTTACTAGATTGCTAACCATTTAATAACAAACAATATAAAATATTGCTATTGAAATATTTATCACTTACCTTCCAGTAGGAGACCACTCAATGTTTGTTGCCACAAAACGTTCAATAGCTAAGGTTCCCAGAGCATCAACATCATAAAATATCAAGTCTCCACCACAACCTCTCATTGCTGCTAGTAGAATGAAACGCCCAGCAGGTGACCAGTGAAGAGAACCTGCCTGCTCAACTTCCAGAGTTACAAGCTTTGAAAATTGGAATCTGTTGTGAGCTTTTATAACTGAGTAAAAACTCACATTCTGCCTTTGATCTAAAGCATGGATGACTGCAAATCTTTGGCCATTTGGCTCCCAAGAAAATGCAATAATCATGTCATTCTCATTCTCAAGTTCAAAGTCCTCAACAGGGATACATGGATCTTTGATACCAAAGATCACAAAACGTTGATAAGTAGTACTCCTTGTTCCATTGAACTGGTTGAACAGAACAGCAAGATATTCCCCATTGCTTTGCCAGAACATTTTGCAATCTCTAACACCATTGAGATTCTTCTTCTTTAATTCCTCTTTATTGGGAACATGTATCAGACTGACCTAAAATAGAAAGGGAAATAAAACATCATATGGTTTTTGTGTGTATAGAATTTGTGGAGGCATTATTTTAAGCTTCCCAAAAATATGATTTTTTGAGGGATTGGGATTCTCCATGACTGAATGCATCTAGAGAAGTTGGGGGAGGGTTTTTGATATCCATAAGAAAGGTACATACTTACCTTGGCAGGCTGCATCTCATCAGCATCTGTAGGAACAAATAGAGCTATTACAGGATCGGTAGGTGACCAACAGAAATCCATAACATTTTCAGCCTTTAAGGGTTCATTGTCAATGAGACCAAAGGTCTTGGTTTCATATATGTATATTGCATTTTTTCGTATTCTGGCAAAGTACTTGTCATCATTTCTGCCACTCCATCTACAAGAACAGCAACACAATTTATGGGGAAAAAAAAAGAACAAAAAAAATCTAGCCAACAATGCTTAAGAACGTTGTTTTTTCTAAACATAAATTTAACTAAATTTATACCTAAAAATAGGCCAGGATACTTGAGATATGCCTGCAATTCCCCCAGTCACATGCTCAACCTGACTTCTTTCGATAACCATCTTTACTTCTCCACTTTTTAGATCAAAAATTTTAAGCGCAGCCCCCTAATAATGAGTTAACATTAGAATTGGCTTATTCATGCTACTAACATACAACCAAAATAAATAGAGAATAAAGAAACTCACTTTTCTATCATACTCGCTGTAGCTGACCAAATATGTCTCCCCAACTGAGAAATCAATTAGCTTAACCTGCAATTACTTGATTAATGCCAAATCATTAAGGTGAGTAAAAAGTTAAAGAAAAAATATGAAATTGAGCCCAAGAAGAAAACCATGTTGTGATCACAAAACATTAAGGGTTTAAAAAAAGTTGCGCCTCCCCAAATGACAGAACCCGTCTTGAGAGTGGTGGCCAAGTAAGTCCCAGAAGGGGACCACATAGCAGATTCTAGAAAAATCTGCATTGCAAAGGAAAATTTTGATCATTCTTTAACCATTAGAAAGACTTTTACGTTTCCATTTCCTTTCAAGAGCAAATTTAACTGGAATAACAAGGAAATGGATCCAAGGAATAAAATTACTTAAAATTAATGAAAATTATAAGACATTCTGGTTCCAATAGATGCTTGAGTTGCTTTTCACCATAAGTCTGCAAATAACAAGGTTCTTTTCTCGTGTTCCTTCTCTTACAGTTATTACTAGTTTACCTATGTATTTATTTATATTTAAAGTGGAAGAGTACCAGTCAGGATAAAGTAATCAATCTCCGTGCCTTTTCCCCTAGTTTGCATCACAAAGTTTGAACTGTAATTTGAAGATCAAGTATGAGGGTGGGGATGGTGAAGAGAATGGGCATGGCAAGGCATACATACTAGTTTTCCCCCAAGAAAATGCCTTTATTTTTAGAAACTTCCTTAATGTCTAATAAATCTAATCATCATAATGCATCAAAAGGTTTACTACTAAAAACAATATATGTATATATGACAAACAAACAAAGAGGATGTAGATTGATAGCTAGAGTTTGAAACTTGCAAGCAAGAGAAATTAGGAGGTGAGAGGTTTCTCCCTTAGATCATGTATAAAACTTACCGTACGTTGATCAAAAAGCTCAGGCTTCAAATGTCCTGCTCCAATATTCCAATATATCTCAAGGTCCACAGAACATTGAATGAGAAACTGGTCTCGAGCTCTTTTGTCAGTAAGCCAATGTTGAAGATGCACCTATGTAATACATGCATGTAAAGAACCACATATAGCATCATCTTGTGTGTCAATTTGTATATAAGAAAGATAGAGGAAGTATGTAATTATGAAGGGTAAAGGACAAGCCTAGACCATCACAATCAATCTATCAAGCATAGCATACAAGCCAAATCTATAATTCACATTTTCTCAAATTAAAAACGCAAGACATACTAATAGAAAGATGCTTATCAGACTTTACAAATCAATGAAAATCAGTCCATGTTGCATAAACATTCCCTGTCTCTAAAACTCTGTATGAGCAAACGCATACACCAAGCTCCTACACTACATATTTCTGATAGGAATAATTACTTTTAAATTATCTCGTGCATTTACATAGAGTATGTACTTTCTTTTGGGTATAAAAGATTATGCTCATTGAGCTCATGATCATACATCAATATCCAACAACGAAGAAGGACTTTTAATTTGTCTCATGCATATACATGGGATGTACATTGTTGGAGTGTTAAAGATTATGCTGATTAAGCATGACTATAATCATACATCCATATCCAACGAATAGAAGTAGTCAATGAATGAAAATTTTTAAGCTATCTACATCTAGATTCAGATGAAGGAACTTGAATTGGGGGTAGTTAAAATTCGAATAATTTGCATCCTCTTCTTTCATTCTTTTCTTTTCTTTTCTTCTCCCTTCTCTTTAACTATCAGAAGTAATACAATCACTCAAATCCCACATAGCCAACGCTGTAGATAATATCACCCGGGTAACTCTTAAGATTGCTTCACCAATAGCACTAGTAACGTAATTCACAGAAAAAAAGTGAAGAATTGTGAACATAATTCACAGAACAGAACCAATCCAACTTTCAAATAAACCACTGAATTGAAGTAAGCACACACTACCATGAGTATAATCATCTAGGACAAGAGGTGCTTGGTACACTTATCATCACCACGTGGTGAGTGATATAATAATTTATCTATTTCAATGGGTGTGGTGACTTATGTTGTAAAAATTGGAAGGCAAGAAATATAAAAGTCTAGGGAAGAAAATTACCCCAAAAGAGGATGAACTAGAGCCAGTAACAACTTCCATGGTAATCCTGTATTACTCTGCTGAAGAAGAATACACACTTCATATATACGTGTGCGTAAGGCGGGACACTTTATATATATATATATATATATATACAGATGTTAGTGTGTGTTCGGATTTTTTTTTTTTTTTTTTTTTTAAGAAGGAAATCGAGAAATGAATTGAAATTAGGTAATCTTATTTTGATTTTTTAAAATAAATAAAGTGAAAGTAAGTAACATTATTTTTTGACATCAATGATAGAAAGTAACATTATCTGAGAGTAACATAAAAGGACATGAATGATATCATTTTACAACAATATTACTATTATACACCTATTTTATGATAATATTAGACACCTATTTTAAAATAAATAGTTGAATATATTTGAGTATTTTTGGAGTTTTAGTAAAAAAAATCATTAAACCTAATTTCATTTACTTCAATTCCTTCCAATTTGATTCTCAAAAAATTCCTTCCAATTTTAGGGGATGAATATTTGAAGTTTTGAGGGAATAGAGAGGAATGAGTACTCATTCTTACTCATTTTATTCCCTCCCACTTAAATTCTCAAATAAATAAATGAATTTTTCATTCCTTTCATTAAAACTCTCAAACAAGGAAAGATAAAGAATATTTTAAAATTATTCTTTCCATTTATTTCCATTTTATTCATTTTCCTACTCCCAGCCGAGCTGTTAAAGTCCTCAGTATTAGTTTATTTAGAATTGGGAATGTTTTCTCTCATAAGTTGCTCTCAAAAAAATTAATTAAAAATTATACTTCAACTAAAACTTTATTTATTTATTAATCACTCTGAAATTAATTTAAGTAAAATTTGATTATGAAAAATTAAAATTATACTCCAACTAAAATTCTATTACAAAAAATTTCAAGAATAAAGTTAAGTCCTATATTCTCCTTTTTTGAGTAGAGTTGTGGTGTGCCTTTATATTAGAACCACTTTGCCTCTTTCTTGTGTGTGTGAGTGTTTATTTCTCAACAACAACAAAATGCTACAAGTGTGTGAGTGTGTCTATATATAGTTTTTTAAAGTTTTGTCAACTGGCGCATTTCTTTAAAAGGAAATTGATTTTATTCATTTAGCATTCCACTCACCAAAAATTTTTATTTATGTCAAAGTATTAAAGTTTTATTACCATTTTGGTCCCTCACCTTTGCCTCATGTTTCAAAATCTTTAACAATATGACATTTTGTCAAAATAGTCCCCTTCATCTAATAGTGGATATAAAAATCTAAAATGGAACATCAAAAAAAAAAAAAAAAAATCAAATATGGTAAAAGGTGAAATTAAATTATAATTTTTATGTTGGCTTGATGTCGCCTGTATTTTTTTTTTTTTTTAAGTGAAAAAAAAAAAATAAAAAATAAAAAAAAAATCATGCAGTCTCTAACCCCACCCATTCTATCGAGAAAATGAAGAGGGTTAAGACTGGGGGAGATAAAAGTTGAAGAATAAAGCATGCGATGGTGGAGATCAAAAACGACTTTTTGAGGTTTTTAAAAAATAATAAATAAAACTTAGCTCATTTAAGTGGAATAACAGTAGTTTCTCAAAAAAAAAAAGTGGAATAACAGTGTCTTTGGGGTTTAATTAATATAGGATTGAGGTTTAATTTGTTACTTTTTGAAATTTTGGAGTATATTTTGTTACTTTTGAAACTTTAAGTATAAATTTGTCACTTTTGAAACCTTGGAATTTAATTTATTACTTTTAAAATTACAATAGAATTTAATCTGTTGCACACCTTCTAATACAGGATTTAAAATCTAATTTTTCCCTAAATTTTTTGAAAGCTGAATAATTTTTACAAAATTAAAAATCCATCCTTCTTATTATGTCTCATAATTTAATACTTATGATTTTGTTTTTCATAAATATAAAAATTAAGAAAATGTATCAAATTAAAATGGAAATTTCTCATTTTTGGGAAAATATTATCAAAAAAGATTAAGGGCTTTGACATTATTATCTCATTTAAAAATTATATATGGAGTAAAATGAGTACTCTTTTGCCAATACACTTGTAGGTTCGTGGTATGGGAGAACTATGCCTATGGTTCAAATATCGCATTCAACATTATTGTAACCCAGTTTTCCTAATTTTTATCAAACTGGTATATGGTCCATTTTCCAGTTAAACTAATTAGTCCAGTCTGGTTTTTAAAATGGTGATTGAAATTATCAAATTATCAAAAAATAAAAACTTCATTTTTTTTCTTAATAATGAAAGCCTCTCCAATGCTCTCTTCATGTTATTCTCCTTTACCATCATATTTTTCCCTTTAACAAATGTTACTAAAATTAAGATCATATGGTTTTTTTTTAATGAATGAAAAGGGAGCTCACATGTGTGGCCATTGCCTCCTCTCCACTCACATGTGTAGTGATTGCCTCCTCCCCACTTACACCTTATTTATGAATAGCACGGAACCACTCATGCAATGGCAAAGTAAGATATTGATGCTTGGTGGGGATAAAATTTATAAGCCACAAAAACATGCTCAAAGATACTTGAGGCCGATCTAAATCATAAAAAATTTGATCACTTGGTGATTTAATGTTTTTTTCCAATTGAGAAGTTACTATTAAGAGATGTTCTTTAATGTAAGTTATTGATTTGGTGAACATGTAACATTACCACCACAAAGACAAAGCAAAAAAACCACACTCTACCGGTTAATCCTATAAAAAAAAAAAAAATTAAAAATCATTAACTTGCATTTTCTGCAATTCCAAATACCAATAAATATAATAAAATAAAAAAAGAAGAGAAAAGATTATTCGAATTTTGAAAGTTCTAGGTTCACTAATTGTATTAACCTCAAGAATTTGATGCTTTGTTTCACTTTAAAAAAAAAAAAATTGAGAAACAAACACACATAGAGGTGAGAGGGAAGGAGTTCTAACACAAAAGCACACCACAACTTTACTCAAAAATCATGGTAACTTTTAAGGGAGGGTGGGACAAGTTGTACTACACACAACACACACTTTCAAGCAATGTGAGACAATTACCCATTCTTTTTTTTTTAGAAACAAACACACACATACAAACCATGCATCTTATGCAAATTTCGTTGCTCAAGCATAATCTTTTATAATCTATTTCAGTTTGAATCATACTTATACCAAAACATTAATTGGTATTTTGGCTTGATGATTAAGAGCAATTATCATGAAATGAGCATCAAATGTTCAAATTTTTTATAATACAACATAGCATAATGTTATAGATGCCATTGTTTTTTTTTTTTTTTTTATATTTTAAATGCAATGTAAATTATGTTTGCATCAGCAACATACAGTACAATTGGTATTTACTTTTTTCTAAATTACAGTCTAATGACTCTAATCTAATGATGATAATAACTGGAACATGTATGGTAACCTTCAATTCAAACTGAAGGTGCCCAACAAACTCACTCTTGGGGACAAGGTCATTGCCCTACAACACACGCAGGCCAAGACTTCAGAGACATATCGCTGGTCTTGAAAGAGTCAATTGTTTTACAAGTCTTGACGTAGTAATTGTTGCAGTGAAAGCCAACACGGCGTTGTAGATAAGAAAACTGCATTATTCCAATCGAATTAAAGAATGGTCATGTTAATGGGTGTTCTTAGGCAATGGGTAACAATTCATTTTAAGAAAGTTTTGACATTATTTTTATAAAAAATTGAAAAAGTTGTCAAAATATTAATTGTTTTTTTTTTCCCCCCTCATAAAAACATTCTTTAAATGGATTATTAATAAATGTCCTAAGGGCATCCGTTAACATTTCCCTTAAAGAATTTATAATTTATTATCGGAAAATTTCAACCGGTTGATACTTTATATAATTCAAACGAAACACTTTTAGGATTTAAATCTCTCACTATTGTAATTATTGAATTAAAAAAAATTAAAAAGTATACATGTGAAAGACTTGTAACTCCGTGTAACTGCACTTTCATTTAGTCATTAAACTCATTAAACATGATCTTGTTGCTTTTTTTTTTTTTTCAACTTGTTTCTATGAAAGCTTCTTGATTATCAAAAATAAATAAAAGTTATAAAACTCATTAGTCATTAACAAGGTTGATCCACATGGCCACACCAAATGAACTCCCAATTGTTGTGCACAAGCTTAACTCCTTAATGGTATATTTAGTTGGGATGATTTCAGGAAGAATGAAAAAATGAGAGAGGAAAATATGAGAGAAAATAATTGAGAGGAGGAGAGAGAAAAGTGGTGGGGCCTATCCGCCTAAGGGTTTTCTCTCCAACCTACCAAAATTCAATCCCCTCCCCCACAAAATTTGGGAGAATATAAAGGGAGAAAATAGTTGCAGTCAAATGATTGAACTACCCTCTCTTAGAGCATCCACATCAGTCCGTGAAAAAAATTTTCCATTTTACAAGTCTAAAACTTACTTTTTCTGTTTTACACACCTATTTTTACAAAACACCCAAATCAGTTTGTCTATTATACACATTTATTCAAATAAAATATTCATTTCTTTAACCTAATGCTACAGTGCTACAGTGCCAGGCAAAGTCATGCTACAGTACCGAGGAGAGAGAAAAAAACTATTAAAAATGATATACACATGCTGCAGTACCCGTGTAAATTTACACGGGTACTATAGCTCGTGGATAATTTTAGAAGATTTTGCAAGATTTTAAACGGACTGATATGAGCTGTTTTTGAACAAAAATGTGTAAATTTAAGCATTTTTTCTATTATACACACTTATACACAAACTAATGTGAATGCTCTCATAAGTTAAATGTGGTTGCTATTTTACTTTTTTTTTGTTTTATGGACGTGTGATACAATTAAGTGGGTTCTTCTTCCATTTTGCTCTTCTTCTTCTTTTCTCTTCTTTTTTCCTCCCTTTTTTTTAGGTTTAATTGGATATAATTTTTTTTTTTAATTTTTTTTTCTAGATATGATTTTTTTTTTAATAAGTTTGAGTGATTACTTATTTCTTTTTGTTGGTTGTTGCCACTTTTTTTTTTAAAATGAGCATCATTTTTTAATATGAACATATGAGTAAATTTATACAAACACCTTTTTTTTTTCCTCCCTTCGCTTTTCCATCCTTAACCAAATAAACTCTTTCACTTTTCCACCTTTAACCTAATACAAATGAGGCTAACTAAAATCTATTCTATCTTCCCACTTTTTTACCCGCTTCCTATTTTTTATCCACTCACATTTGGGAAAGATTTCCAACTTTTTCCCAACGTGAGAGTGACAGATTGTGACATTCACATTTATATAGATTCACAACTAATATTACTTTTATTTCTTTGGCCAAAAAATAAAAAACCCCACTTTTATTTACCCCATTCACAAGTTGCTAAGGACCAGCTCCCCCCATAACCACATTTTGCGAAGACCAACAAGACTGAAGATACAAGACGTGGGGACAGAATCATATAATGAAAACGAGTGAGCCTAATGAAATAAACAAGATCCTCTACATTTTAAGAATTTATTTACTGGACCTGCCAATGTACAAAGTGCCAAATCAATTTAAAATTTTTAAATGACCTGACACTAAATAAACCTTTAAATTTGTAATATATAGCCTGAACCAAAAAATGAATCCATTTGAGAATGAGAAAATAGAACATATAAAAGGAGAAGAACACTCCGCAATTTTTCAAAGTAACAATATAAAGCACATTGCCAATTGACCTTGAAATCAAAATAAACTTCCAACAGAGAATTCATGGGGAGGAGCAGACCAAATCTCCAAAAACAAAACTTGCCACAAATATGACAGAAAGAAAAATGACATAGTAGGCTTTATGAATCCTTTTTTCCTTCACAAACAAAGCAACATAGCATCAATGAACAGTAAAACAAATAAGAAGAATCCTGAGAGAAGTTAATTAGGTTCTAACCCAAAGACAACGGTATGCAAGGCAAGATTAAAAACAAATTAAAAATCTCTAACAGCTGCAATGAATGTGACTCATTAGAAAATCTCAAAGTTTAAACTACAATCATTTAAAAGCCCCAATATAAAAGCGAGAACAAGAGTGAATTGACAGAACTTAGGATGAGAAAGACTTCAAGAGAGAAGAGCATTGCCCTTTTCTTATCAAAAAGAAAAAAGAAAACAAAAGCATTGCCCTTTTTGACATTACAAACAGTGAATAAATTCTCACTTCGTTGCAATAGAATAAATAAAGTAACAAATTCCTTGAAGATGGAAATTGATCACGTCCTATAGCTTCTAGTTAAACATATTTCATATGTGTCCCTGCTAATTCTTTCCTAGTGAAACTAAGACAGAGAAATCAAGCCTCGATTCTATATCAAAGCATACAAAGCAACTGACTCTCCTTTTGAATGTAAATTGAAAGAAGATATCACATTCTATCATCGCTAGCTTCCTAAATATCAAAATATATCTTATTAATAATGCATTTCCTCTCAGAATATGGCACATTGATAAATTTGGAGTATTGCACATTGCCTAGCAAGACATGCTATAGAATCCACCTAGTTTTCTTGAAAAGAATGTATCCATAAGGCACTGTAGGTGACATTATCCATGGAATTCTAAGCGATCAAACAACAAGAAGACATTATAAAACTCTCAAAAGTGAATGAAAGCAGTTCAAAGTATCCATAAGGCACTGTAGGTAACATAAATTAACTCTGAAATCCCAATAACACGTAGTAACCCCTACTAAAACTAAAATAAGTGCAAAAAGAAATAGACATAGAACATAAATAAATAGTTTTCAGAATAAGCCTAATAACACATATCCAATAAACAAAAACTGCCTATCAAGTCTCATCACACTCAATTTTCTCGATCTCTTCGATCCCAATCGCCTTTACCTTTCCTTTCCTTTCCTTCCTTCTAAGCAAACAAAATAGAACAAATAAGAATCAATTTTGTGTTTCAGTCTTCTTTCCTGTTGCTTCCCCTTCTTTCTCCTCCAACAATCTGCCGGCCTCCTCATCCGCCTGTTGCACCTTTTTCTGCGCCTCAGCCGCCTTAAGAGCCTGCAACTTGGAATGATTGTAATACGCCACACCCAGAAATGCCAATCCATACCCAAACAAATTAATAGGGGTCACAGTGTCCTTAATCACCGACCAAGAGAAAGCGATCAACAGCCAGTCCTTAACAACACCGGCCACATTCATTGTCAAAGCCGAAGTCTTCCCCACCAGCAAAAACACGGCCAAATTCAGAGCAAAAGCGCAAAGCGAATTTGTCCCAAAGATAACAAAATCGAGATGGAAACTCGAGGTGTCTCTCAACAAAGGGTACTCCATAACCAACCAAGGGAAACACAAGAAAACAAGACAACAAGGCGCAACATAGTAAAGCGAAGTGATGGGGTTCAAACTAATACCTCTGGAATTCAACAAAATCTGGATCATCACCAAACGGGTGGCCTCAAAAGCCACAGCCAACAGCTGCAGCATAACCCCAAAAGAATCGAACTTTGCCTCCCCATAAGCCGCGATTGCGACGCCGAAACTGATCGAGAGCATGTTGACCATGGTGTCTGATTTGAAAGAGTCCTTCTTGAACAAAACCCCGATGGAGTAAACCGCGACGGGCATGAGAGCCTTGAGCATTTGGATGAAGGAGACAGAGAGGTAGATGTAAGTGGAGTTGGAGAACCAGAGGGAAAGGGAGTAGAGAGCTCCAATGGGCACCACAGATTTGAGGTAAAGGTCGCGAGTCATGGTGGATGGGAGCTCCACGACCTTGAAAACTTTGACGAGAAGGTAAGCGAGGAAGGAACAGAAGGACATGTGGATCATGGTTAGTGAGATCGGGAATGGCCAGTTGTAAAGCTTGCGGTCGAGGATGTACTTGTTGTACACGATGACGGAGAAGCTGAGGAAGATCCAGATTGCTACGTAGGTGTAGGAGAGAAGGACCTTTTTCACAACACTTTCGGAAAGTGCCATTTTTTTTTGTGTTTGTGAGTTTTGTGGGATTTGGGAAAAAAATGGGAAACCCTTACCTGAAAATTGGGAAAATTTTGAGGTTTGGGGATGTGGGGGTGGGGGGTGAAGGGTTAAGGTTTGCTTTTTAAGATGGTTTGTGGAGATTTGAGAGATTTTGGGTTAGGTTTGTGTCTTTGTAGGGGTGAAGACTTTGAACGAGACGAGATCAGAGAAAGACGAGTTGGGAGAAGAAAGAGGTGTGAAGGAGAGAGCAGTAATGGAGTAGAATATGGGCTTAAAAGTTAATGGGCTTTTATTGTGCTCATTAACCTAGTACTTTTTTTTTTAATTAATCAAAAAATAAAGTATTTAAATTTTAGAAAATCAATGTATTTTTTTTTATAATGAATAATAAGACAATTTTAGAAAAAAATCTATTTAATTGGAAATAACCCTTTTTTGGGTATGTAATAAAGCGACTGATTTCTTAATAAAGATAATCACTAAGATATAGCTAAGCATGAAGGCAGATTTAGAAAGAGAAAATCTAGGTAGAATAAAAAATATCACAATAACTTCACAATATCTTTATTTTTAATTATGATGGATCTTAGTCTCATATATATAATTTTTTTTATAAGAAATTTACCACTCAATTATAGTGAAAATGTACCTTATCACTTTCTTTACCGGTTGAATTCGTTTGGATCCCAACTTGATACAAAGTTACAAACAGCAAAGACATTTAGTGGTTTATGACTTTTTTTTCGATTAATTTTTATGTGCTTTCAAACTTCTTTTAATGCAGAACGGTGTCGCAATTAAGAAGAAAAGTCGTTAAAGAAGTAGTCACAGACTTAACTGCAAGTTGTTTTTTTTTTTTTATATTAACTGCAAGTTGTTCGTATAATTTAATACCATATTTAATAAAGAAGACTAATTTTATTACTACTATAATAGAAACAAACATAAAAATTAAAATTAGATGTAAATGCACGAACCAGAAAAAATAAAGAGGTAATGAACAAAACGTATTGGATCTTGCAAATAAAGTCAAAGAAGCTGGCAACTCGATCGTACCAGATTTTTTTGCAAGCCCAATCCAAAATAGCCACCTAAGACGTTGACAGATCAACAAAATGGAGGTGAAAAACCGACCACAAATGATAATAAAACCCTTCTGCCGAGAAATGCTACCCACAAAATTTTCATAACAATTTAACAAGAAATTTTATATGGTATGTTATTATTTGCTGTTACTAGTTAGTAAGAAAGTGTTTTTAATAATGGATTCAAATTAAAAACATGTAACAAGCTACTAATTAGAATTTATTGTAAAATTATTATAAAAATAATATAGACATGGCACTTCTCTTGCTATATAATATGGAGTACTATTTTATATTGGGTCCAATAAAGATGTCAAATATTTGTTAACAAACAATTTTTAAAAAGTTTTGATTTCATTTTTATAGAAAATCTATAAAAATAATAATTTAAAGAATCAAATTTTTTTTTTCTTTTCTTATAAAATGTTTCTAAAAATATTTTCTTTCCTTAACAATAAGCTCTTTTGTTTCTCAAAGAAGCTCTTGTCTTTTAGAAACTTAAAGATAAGCCCTTGATAGAACTACACCTGTCCCTTTTTTTTTTTTTAAGAGAAGCCCAATTTTTTTGTTTGGGGGCCTCAATTAGGCAAATTAAGACCTTTTTTTTCTTTTTCTTTTCTTTGTTTTCTTTTTTGGATTAATAAGTTAGGAATGATTGAAAGTGTAAACAAAGCCAGCTTGAAATCTTGGGCGGAGAAAGGTGATAGTTTCATTGCGTGATTGTCATTGTTTCTTCTCACATGAGACTTGGTTTGAATTTCTCAAGTGCAATGTTAATGCCCCTTTGCATAGTTTTGCAAAAGTAGTAAATTGGAATTGCGGGAACTGTACATGGAAGAAAATAAAAATTAATTGAAGAAGGTCACATTTACTTTCTTTGTGATGACTAAAACGTAACGAGTCTTCCTCAGTTTAGTGCGTGTTTAGCGCGCTTAGAGGTGTGTCCCACAAGTTCATTTAGCCATTGGTTAAACAATGTGTATATAAATCTTGAACTCCGCTAATGCATTGACATTTTGCCACACTCTGAACGAGGTGGAAGAGTCTTCCCTTTCATCTAAAACGATCTCACTACTTTTCAACTCATCCAGTGGCTGTGGATGGGATGCTCATGCCCACCAAAATGGACAACTAAATAAAGTGTGAGAAGCAAGTGTATAAGAAACAAGTAACATGTAGCTTTCTTAGCCAAACTTGTACCAAAAAATTAAGAAAAAATTATGGCGCTTGTGTCAAATATGTGACCACATAATTAAGAGTCCTAATGGGCGTCTATGAAGTATGGATTGGGGATTTAGATAGGAGGAATTACCGTAAGGGCTCAATCGGACGAGAATAATAAAGTGTTTGGCCATGACTTACCTACAAGAAATGAAGAACCTACTTTCTAGATTGAGGATCAACTTGTGG
Organism: Quercus suber; assembly: GCF_002906115.3. Classification (NCBI taxonomy): domain Eukaryota; kingdom Viridiplantae; phylum Streptophyta; class Magnoliopsida; order Fagales; family Fagaceae; genus Quercus; species Quercus suber. The sequence continues at coordinate 779,325 of NW_027069581.1, forward strand.
GGGTTGGTCTCAGATCCTCTAAAAGTTAAGTTATAATGTTTTAATTGAAGAAGAAACTAACTTAGTGATTTTAAGTATTGAGTATATATATTTTATAAGCAATTGCTAGTGGGGTTCATCTACACTTTCCTACAAAGTGGGGAAGTTTTGACAATCTAATTTCCCCTCAAGTCAGGGATGTGAATGCAAGGTAGGCTCTTCAAGGCTACAAGTGAAAGTTCCTTATCTTGTAATTTTAAATTTTAAATTACTAGTAGGTATGTAGTAGTAAATAGTATATGTAATAGGTTTTCACATTAAAACGTCATTTTGACCAACCTAATATTGAATAAAATATTACATTCAAACACGTTGTGGTAGTAGGGTTGTTCATTAAACTCACGAACAAGATGAAACCGACCTGACCCAACCTAACTTGATGTCTCGAGTTGGTTTTCGTGAATTGATGGATTAGGTTAGGTTGAAATTTTATTTTGAGTCTTAGGTTAGGCCAGATTTGGGTTAACAGTTTTTTTTAACCTATCGACCTAACCTGACCCACCATGTAAATAAGTTTATTTTATTATCTTTATTTTAATTTTTTTAGTTTGATTAATTTTTTTTTATTTTAAGAATTAGTTTTGATAACTTTGGAATATAAATTAAGCATATTAGATGAATCGTAATAGTTTATTTATAAAAGTGTTTAAATAGTTGATGAAACCAAATTTTTACAATGTATAAAACATGTATGCACAATCCTCCTACTCATATGGGTTTGGTTCAATTGGTTTCTATACATTTGATAAGTTTGATTGGATTAAAAATTTCTCAAGACAATGGTAAGTAGGGTTGAAAAAACCTACCAACTAAATCCAACCCATGCACACCTCTAATTGTGGGTGGCACTATCCTAATTAGCTCGATCACTATTCATATTGTTAGTTTGCTACCAATCTCCAAATTTCAGCCCTCATTCTAGGAAGATCTAACTGCTCCTAGCTTCCACTTTCTTGGGCAAAAGAAGTGGAACTGTAAACTTTTTAACCGAATCGGACTATTTGACCATTTTGATAGGATGCTGCCTCAATTTTAGCACAAAAAGTTAGGATGAAGCAACTGTTCAATTTATTAGATTTGCATTGCTATAAGAGAAACACATTTGCCACAGCCAACTTGGATTGCAAGGGCCTGTAAGTCCTCCTTCCTCCTTGAGCTCTCAATATTCTGTGTCTTTCCTCTTCCACACAATAGTGTGAGATTTGCAAGTAATGAGATGACTAGAGAAGCAAAAATGACTTCATTATACATTTTACTATATAAACCTTAGAAACTAATATATCACTGATCACCAAAAAAAATAAATAAATAAATCATGCATTTATTTATTAATTGTTGAAGTAACACAAATCACACACACACACACACCAAAAAAAGACACTTATCATGAAACCAACTACATTCATTGTCATGTCAATTTGTAAGTTCTTCTTATGAAATTTGTAGTAATTTTAGCATTTTTTTTATGTAATTTAATTTCTTGCTCAAAGAAACATATTTAGACTATCAATTACCTTGTAATCCATTGGTACAAGCTTGCAATTAAGCGACATAGATTGGAATAGGTGAAGAATTTTAACAATCTTAAATGATAGTAATTACAACAAATCAACAATTAATCAATTATGATGATATTCTCGCGTTTACCCCCATTTTGTTAGAAATTGAAATTCTCATGTTTTTATCTTCGAGTTTTGTCACTTTTGTGGCCATTCAGCGGAGCAGCCTGGCCTGGCCCAAAAGCCCCAAATCAAACATGGGGTGGGCTATGATTGACTTATTGGATCTCTTATTCTATTTTAAGCTCAAAGCCTCAAATGTATGCTCAGACCCTCAAGGCCCAGCTTGGAAGTTGCAATCCCACTCCTTCCCCCTCAGGTTGCTTTTGAGTTTTGACTTGCTTTGGCTACTTTTTTGTGGCCCGTTGAGACTACAAAGGCTAGAAAATAACATTGTTAACAAGAATATTACTTTCTTTAATGGAGAGCTTTAATCTGAGTGAGTAAGTGATAGACAGACAGGTGGTTTGGGAGCAAGAACAAAATGTTGAACAGTTTAACTTTTATATCATATTTCTGTAGAAAACATCTTTGTGACAGTTGCATTAGAATAGCTTATCTTATGCAACCTTTTTCTTTTGCTTTAGTTGTGCTATGTTATTCAATATATTAAAATCTATTAGTATTTTTTGATGTCACAATTGAATAGAATTGGTGTTTTATCAATTTTCATGCCAAAAGTATTGGTAGACTACAATGAAGCCTCAACCATATCACACCAAATTAAAGACCATCTTTCCATCTCAAGGCCCCCCCAAAAAAAATGATTCCTTGCGGTTGGATTCCAAAGTCACTTTTGACAATATTGGAATCTCAAGGCCTAAAAGAACAGAAAAAGCCTGGAATGTGCCCATCTCTTTCTCATCATCAGGCAGAAAAGAAAAAACAGCGAAAATTTTATAAAATAATTGATCATATAAAATGTTATATAATATCACCACCCCACTAACACAAAGACCAATTGCCATAAAAAAATAAAAAATAAAAAAACCCAGTCAGGAGTCAATTCAGAAACCACAAGACACGAACAACGCGCTTCTCACCTAACAGGTAACAGTGATTGCCATATGCATAAAGTTGACGTCATTTCACACTAACGTGTTACGTGGAGCACACCTTCTTTATTTGCTCCGTACAGGTGTGTGAGCTAACTTTTGCATTTCCTGTGCGCCGCACCCACATTCTTTTTTCTTTTCTTTTTTTTTTCTTTTTTTTTTTTAATTTTTCTCTCTCCCTGTCATATTTTGCATATTGTAATGGGAAGCTGAGTCATCAGGCCATTTATTTTAGGGTTGCTTTAGAGCCCTTGAGGTTTGAAGTAGCTCAAAGCTGTTTCAAAACATGGACAGCTTATGCTTCCACTCGTTTATGGATGTGTTATGGTTTATGATGATGGAGGAGCAGTGGGAACAAAGTCGGGTTGAGAAGTTTATTATGATTGCATGGGCCATGTGGACAAATAGGAATGAATGCAGAAATTGGGGTGTGAAAAAACCAAGTCAGGTGATGTTGTAGTGGTCTTTGGGCTATTGAGGGGAGTACCAAGCATGCTCAGCACAACCAGGTGGTATGTCGCCCTTCATAGCTACGAGCTGGACCCCCTGCCTCCTAATTGTTACAAAATAAATATGGATGGTGCTATGTTTAAGGATCAAAAAGCAGCATGTGTTGGGGTGCTAATTCAAGACGCATAAGGCACGCTGATTGGGGCCTGTAGTAAGTGGATCATGGCTCCCCTGAGGGACATTGAAGCTAAGGCAAAAGCTATAGAATTTGGGTTGCAATTTGCAAAGGACTTGTCTATCCAGGAGTTTACTTTAAAAAGTGATTCTCAGACTTTGATAAATGCTTTGTTGGAATTGTCTTCGCCACCCTCATCAATTGCTACTCTGGTGTGTTATTCATTGGCTGCATCCCACACTTTCCATTATGTGGACTTCTCTTTTGTAGGTCATAGTGGCAATAGGCTAGCCCATTTACTAACAAGACATGCTTTAGGCATTGCTGATTTTTCAGTTTGGGTTGAAGAGGTTCCTTGTTTCTTAGAACAAGCTCTTGCCCAGGATGTAATTGTTGCTTTCTAGTATTAATATTAGTTTGACAGTATTTCCAATATAAAAAAGGTAGCCATATAGCTCAATCTTAAGTGGAAAATCTAAGAAACATCACATAAAGTATTGTACCTAAGTTTTGTCAAATTATTATTATCCTTGCTATGTACAATAAATTTTAAGTTGCATTGTAAGTTTCTAACTCACCCGGAGCAAGGGGGAGAAGCATTCAAATTTCAAAGTAAGAGTGGCTAAATTATTTTTGTAATAAAGTTAGAATAAAAGAAAAAATTTCTCAAAAAAATAAAATAAAAGAAAAAATTTATAAAAATATCATAAAGCCTTCCATTTACCTACTTATATCTCACTTGAAGCCAAACTATTACCAACAATATATAAATTTGAATTTTTTTTAGAATTATTATGAACTTTTTTTGAACAATAGATAACTTTCTCTTATGTGAAACATTTGTAAAAAAATTAAAAAGAAGTACTACGTTCATAACATTTTCACAACACTTAACGAATTATATGTGGTATGTTGTTATTGATTCTAATTTGAATTCACAATTTAAATTACTTTTTTGCCCACCTGTAACAATCAATAACAACCTATTACTTACGTTTTTTTTTTTTTTTTTTTTTTTAATGNTAAAAATGAGTGTAGAATAATTTATGGTCCTCCAATTTTTTCTTTTTAGAAGAGTGGGTTTATAAATATTGAATTATCGAAAAAAAAAATTTTGTTAACAGGTACTTGTTTAGGAAATATTTTTAAGGCATGTTTAGTAAACTGTAACAGCAATTACATAAAAATAGAAATATGTATTACAAGGAATACAAGATGATGTAATGTAATAGAATCTCGAAGACAATAGAATAAAAGCATTTTAAAACAAACTTAAGGTATATTTTAGGAAATATTTTATTTGTATAATTATATTTCCTAAAAATAATATTTTTAAATTTGAAAGCAAGATTAGTTATTTTTTATGATTTTTTTTTTAATTGTTATATGCATATGGAAAGTTTGTTTATTTGAAAATATATTAATTTTATAAACTAATACACTTACTAAGGAATAACTATTCATTTCTAAAAGGGATATAATAGTTATTCCTCATTTTAAAGAATAATTATTCATAAAGAATGATTATTTTTTGTAATAAAAATATAACTTAACTCTTGAATAGCTATACTATCTATTACGATCTACCAAACTTACCCTTAATAATTTTTAAAAAATTATTAATTTTTTAAAATGATTTTTTTTTAGATTTTTCGTAGTATAAAAAATTTCTTAAACAAATGTTTTAAGGGCAGTTGTTAAACAAATTCAAAAAATAAAAATAATATTTTTACTAATGAAAAACAAGTCTAGTTTACTAGCTATATCCAACTTTTGTTTAATTATTATGGGCAAGACTTAGGCATAGTACTTAAGTGCGATTCATCAGGTTCCCATTTTAAGATTCTGCCATTTTTCCTTATGAGATTGAAGTATATTTTTAGTTAAGTAGTCATATGATCAGCAGAGGTTGTTGAGCAACCCTGCTAGGTCCAATGAGTCTTTTAAGCTAGAACTGTCAAAGGCTTGGGAATCCTCAAACAATTAATGCCTTGAAGATGGTTATTAGGTTAGAGGATCCCATGGTAGTGTTTTTGTTGGAAACAAAATCAAATATGGACTGGGTAAAAATTGTTCGTGATCAGTGTGGGTTTAAAGATAGCTTTATTGTTCCAAGCGAAGGTTTAAGGGGCGGTCTGACTTTATTTTGGAAGTCAAAGATTAAGGTAGTGGTTCAAAATTCTTCACCCTCCTATATAGATGCAGTAGTGGAAGGGGGTAACAGTTTGGGTTATTGGCACTTGATTGGATTTTATGGCCACCTTGAGACCACCCGTAGGGCTGAATCTTGGTGTTTACTTAAGTCACTTAGAGGGTCGTCTCATTTGCCTTAGCTAGTGGTAGGGGACTTCAACGAGATCAAATGTCAATCAAAAAAGGAGGGGGGGGGGGGGGGGGAGCTCCTAGGCCTAAATGGCAAATGGCCCGGTTTAATGAGGCAATAAATTTTTGTGGGCTTAAGGAAGTGGGGTTTTTGGGACCGATATTTACATGGCTATATCAAAAAAGGGATGGCACGCAGATAAGGGAAAGATTGGATAGGGCTCTAGCTTCTTCAAATTGGCACTCTCTATTCCCATCAGCTAAACTCTCTCATAAAACATCTTCTGTATTAGACCACAACCCGTTGGTGTTGCACTTCTTCCCTGTATAGAAATGGCAGAAGCATAAGAAATTTTCAGGTTTGAATCCATGTTGATTAAGAATGCTAGATGTGAGAGAGTTGTCTCTGAGGCATGGGAGGATGGTTTGTGCATGGCCTATGACTTTTCGATCCTATCTTGCATGAAGACGTGTAGGAACAAGTTGGAAGTTTGGGACTAGTCTGAGTATGAGCACGTGGGAAAAAAGATAGCACAACTTCAAAAACGCCTGGAGTTTTTGGAGGTGCAGCCAACTTCATTAGAGGTTATTAAGGAGATGAGAGAGACAAGAGTTTATATGAATTGTTGATTAGAAAGGGAGGATGCCATGTGGAAGCAAAGGTCGAGATTGAATTGGTTTAGGGATGGTGATCGTAATACACAATTCTTCCATACAAAAACCTCAGCTCGATTTCAGAAAAATTTGGTAGAAGGGGTATTTGATTCAAATGAAGTTTGGCGGTTGAACATAGTGACAATGAAAAGTTTTTCTTTGATTACTACTTTAAGTTATTTAATTCTTCATGCTCTTCGGACTTCACAGAAGTTTTGGAGGCCTTGCAGCCTAAGGTGACACAGGCCATGAATTCAAGCTTAATTAAGGAATTTCATACAGGTGAGGTGCATAAAGCTCTTAAATAGATGTGCTCATTGAAAGCTCCTGGCCCTGACGATATGCCACCCCTTTTTTCCAAAATTTTTGGCCTATTGTGGAAAGTTTAGTTACCAAAACAGCTTTGATTTCCTAAATCATGGCACCACTCTGCCAAGATTTAACGAAACCCACATTGTGTTAGTTCCTAGAACAAACTGTCCATAGAGAGTGGCTGATTATAGGCCTATAAGTTTGTGTAATGTCATTTATAAACTTACCTCTAAAACTCTTGCAAATAGGCTTAAAAAAATACTTCCCTCTATTATTAGTGATACTCAAAGTGCCTTTGTAAATTGTATACTAATCACTAATAATGTTTTGGTGGCTTTTGAAACGATGCACCATATTAATATGAGGAAGACAGGGGCTATTGGGGAGATGACCCTCAAGTTTGATATGAGTAAAGCCTATGACAGAGTAGAGTGGGCTTGCCTGGACAATATAATGGAGAAATTGGGATTTCATCCAAGGTTGCGAGGTTTAATGATGCAATGTATTTCTTCAGTCACTTATGCTATCCGAATTAATGGTAAACCAAGTGGGCAGATTATTCCCTCCTATGGACTACACCAAGGAGATCCTCTTTCCCCCTATTTATTCTTGATTTGTGCTGAAGGCCTTTCGGCCTTAATAAAAAAAGTTGTGGTTGAGGGTTATATGGAGGGCATTTCGGTGTGTAGGAGGGGACCTTGTTTGTCTCATCTATTTTTTGCAAACAACAGTCTAATCTTTTGCAAGGTTCTCAAGATTTATGAGCAAGCATCAAGCCAGCGACTTAATCGGGCCAAAACTTCTCTTTTCTTTAGTTGCAACATAGTAAAAGAGATCCAAGATGAGATAAAATTAAGATTTGGTGCTCAAGTAATTAGAAAGCATGAGAAGTACTTGGGGCTACCATCCTTAGTAGGTAGGAATAAGAAAAATACTTTTAAAGAAGTCAAATTGGCGAAGATATTAGCAAGGTGGAAGGAAAAGCTTTTACCTAAGGCAGGGAAGGAGATTTTAATTAAAGCTATAGCCCAAGCAATCCTGACTTATACGATGAGTTGCTTTAAAATCCCTAATTCCCTATGTGAGGAGATGATGAGCTTAATCAAGAACTTTTGGTGGGGGTAAGGTAAAGAGGAGCGAAAAATGGCATGGATTAGTTAGGAAAAATTTTGTGCTCCCAAAGCATGTAGGGGCATGGGTTTTAAGCAATTAAAGGAGTTCAATCTGGCTATGCTAGCTAAATAGGAGTCGAGGTTGCAATCTAGGGTTGATTCCTTGTTGTTTCGAGTATTTAAGGCAAAATACATCCCAACTAGTGATTTCAATGTCGTTAGCTTAGGAAGTAATCCATCCTATGCCTGGAGGAGTCCAATGGCATCCCAGGCAGTGGTGAAGGATGTAGATGGCAAGTGGGCAATGGGCGCAGCACTCGGATCTGGCTGGACAAATGGCTACCTTCGCCTTCTACATATAAAGTGTCTTCCCCGGTTTCAATCCTCCCTCGGGATGCTTGGGTTGAAACACTAATAGATTGGAAGCACGGCACATGGAAGTGTGAGTTGGTCTGACAAGTTTTCATCCCCCATGAAGCAGACATTATTTGTGGTATTTCTTAAGTGCAAGTCTGCCTATAGATAGGCTAGTCTGGGCTCCAACTATGAATGGTCGTTTCAGTGTTTGGAGTGATTACAAGATAGCTAAGAAGTTAGGTCCGAGAGCTGTTACTGGGAAAATGTCTGATGGTACTCGCCTAAGGAGTTTTTGGAAGCAACTTTGGAGGTGCAATGTCCCTTATAAGGTTCACCACTTCACTTGGAGGGCTTGCAGAGACATTTTACTTACGAAGGAGAACTTGGTTCATCGTAAAGTCCTAAGGGATAGCTGCTGTGAAGAATTTCAATGGGAAGCTGAGTCATCAGGCCATTTATTTTAGGGTTGCTTTAGAGCCCTTGAGGTTTGAAGTAGCTCAAAGCTGTTTCAAAACATGGACAGCTTATGCTTCCACTCGTTTATGGATGTGTTATGGTTTATGATGATGGAGGAGCAGTGGGAACAAAGTCGGGTTGAGAAGTTTATTATGATTGCATGGGCCATGTGGACAAATAGGAATGAATGCAGAAATTGGGGTGTGAAAAAACCAAGTCAGGTGATGTTGTAGTGGTCTTTGGGCTATTGAGGGGAGTACCAAGCATGCTCAGCACAACCAGGTGGTATGTCGCCCTTCATAGCTACGAGCTGGACCCCCTGCCTCCTAATTGTTACAAAATAAATATGGATGGTGCTATGTTTAAGGATCAAAAAGCAGCATGTGTTGGGGTGCTAATTCAAGACGCATAAGGCACGCTGATTGGGGCCTGTAGTAAGTGGATCATGGCTCCCCTGAGGGACATTGAAGCTAAGGCAAAAGCTATAGAATTTGGGTTGCAATTTGCAAAGGACTTGTCTATCCAGGAGTTTACTTTAAAAAGTGATTCTCAGACTTTGATAAATGCTTTGTTGGAATTGTCTTCGCCACCCTCATCAATTGCTACTTGGTGTGTTATTCATTGGCTGCATTTTTTTTTTTTTTTTTTTTTTTAATGAGTTATCACTAAGAATTTGTTGTAAAAGTGTTGTGAAAATGTTATAAATATAACATTTCTCAAAATTAAAAGAATAAGATAAAACATTTTATTTACCTTACTCTATATCTTATTATAGTTTAAATAGAGTTAAAAAAGAGAGGATGGAGTTAAGTAAATTGTACACTTTCTATAAATAAAAAATTCTAAATAAAAAAATTCTAAATTTTACATATAGTGACTAAAATTGCTCAAATTGATTGGGTTGGTATGGGTTTTGGGCCATTGATTGATCGGTATATTCAACTAAAATTTAAATAAAATTTAAGAATATAAAAAATTAAGATGATTAAAAATCAATAACTTAAAAACCACTAACAAGCCACCAAACATCAAACATGTTTTTTTTTTTTTTTTAATAATCAAACATGTTATATTATTAATTATTAATAATTTAAATGAGATACCAATTTCCAAACATGTTAAATTATTTTTTGATAAAGATATGTTAGATACATTGATTCAATCCCCCCCTTATTTTTCTAAATCTCTACGATGGATTCAAAGAATGGATAGTCTTTGAAACAATCTGATATTTTAGGTATCTAATTTAACAAAACAAAGGTAATCATTCCAAATCCAGAAACAATCCTAATTCTTTATGACTGTAATTGCACAGCTTCATCAAGAGATAAGTTGATACTTTCAAAACAACCATCAAGTCAACCAAATTCCACCATAGATTTAGCAAAAGTAATAATAAAAAATTTATAAAAAAATTCCACCAGCCAAAATATTCCATCAACAAACAAAAATTAATCTCCACGAGCAGAAGAACGAAAATTATATAAAGTTTTTTTTTTCTTTATATAAAGTTAAACTCAGGACCCACCAGATAGAACACCAATATATAAATAAGAAAAGAGTAAGAAAAATTCCAGTTCCACACCTAATTAGACAACTTTAAGAAAAATTCTAGTTCCACACCTAATTAGACAACTTTATTCACAACTCACCCATGTGATGAATTGTGGATAAAATTGTGTAATTGGATGTGAGAACAGAATTTCTCAAAGAACAAAGAAGAAAGGGACACCAATCCTTTACAGCTAGTCTAGCACAATAGTGGCCACAGATTTATTGGCACGTATACATGGTATATATACAAAAGATCAATAAAATTAAAACAACAAAAGAACAAAACTTTAATATATTAGTATATCATCATCAAAAAATATATGTATATTAGTGTATCATTATTCACTCAAAAAGAAATCAAACTTGACGACCCTCCCTAAACCCAAACAATAAAATAAAGTTACCTCACGGTAAAAATTCACAAAAATTCACATATGAGTTATTAAATAAATAAAAATTCACATATTTATTAATAAATTATTTTAAGAAATTTTTATACAATTTTTATGTAAAATATAAAAATTCGTTTATTTTTTTTCTTTTTAAAAAAATATTTTCTAAACCAAAACTCTCAATGTATTTATTAATTTTTTTCAAAAAAAAAAGAATTTAAAATTACAAATAATGGTGGGTCTACTCTAATATGAGGTAATAAATAGATTGAGGGATATTATAAAATTATAACTATAACATTATTTTATTGTCACCAATATCTTTATTGAAACCCAAAAATCCCCAATGAACCATAAAGTCTTTATATGAATAATCACCCAACTTTCTCAGAGTCTCTTTCTCTCTTTTGTCTTCTCCACTGCACTCTCACCCACTAACACAAATAATTACAGAACTCATTAATTTTGCACCTCCAAACAAACCAAATTCAACCCAGATCCACTCTCACATTTTCATGCTCTCAACCCCAAACCCCAAAATCTCTCTCTCTCTCTCTTTTCTAAAGCTCAATCATCATCTTCTTCTTCTTCTTCTTCTACTACTAGTAGTACTTACAGCCATCACTACTTCTTCTTGGGATGGACACAAATACTAAGCCACAGAAGAAGAAAAAATGGTTTCTTGCATTGGGTTTCACTCTTCTAGTCTCCACCATCCTCATATTCCTCACTGTTTTCACTTCTTCAAACCCCTCCACACAGTTCTACCGCCGATCCCATGTGAAAAAACAAGTTCCACACTTTGTGGAATCGAAGTTAGAGGTGTCAGAGACATCCAAGGATTCAGTCCCAAGGTTGGCTTACTTAATCTCAGGCTCAATGGGTGATGGTGAGAGCTTGAAGAGGACGCTAAAGGCTTTGTATCATCCAAGGAATCAGTACGCTGTGCATTTGGACTTGGAGGCCTCAGCAGAGGAGAGGATGGACTTGGCGAGTTTTGTGAGGAACGAGCCGATGTTCAGGGAAGTGGGAAATGTGAGAATGGTTTTGAGAGCCAATTTGGTTACTTATAGAGGCCCTACTATGGTGACTAATACGCTTCACGCGGCGGCGATATTGTTGAAGGAAGGTGGAGATTGGGATTGGTTTATCAACTTGAGTGCTTCGGATTATCCCTTGGTTACACAAGATGGTATGGGAACTTGAACCCCCTGGTGATAAAATTTTGGATTTTTTGCTTCTGGGTGTCATCAACAAGGTCTTTTTATATTTTAAATTATGTTGCTTTGGTATTGATGTTTTTAATTTGTGAAATGGGTATTTGAGACTTTGAGTATTTTGGTCTATTTCTTTTTGGGGGGGGTCATTCATCATTGTCTATGTTTTTTTTTTTTTTTTATGGGAGTGGGAACTGGTGCATATACAATTTTTTTGGTTCTTCCGGGATTGGTTTGATGAATTCCAAATTTGAGACCATTTATAGGAAATTTATTGTTACTAATTGTGCTTATAACTTAACTGCATTAATGCATTCAATTTGGTGTTATATAACGTGGAAAAGCTTATCCGAATCCTTATCTAATTTATATTTCACTAGATATGGTACCGTAATTGGGCATGTTATTTCTAATTTGTCGTTTTTTTAATTAATATTTCCAAAAAGTAAGCTGATGCATTCAATTTTGCAAATTTCTTTTCTGTGTCACAGATCTGCTTCATACATTGTCAGCTATTCCAAGAAACCTTAATTTTATTGAGCATACAAGTGACATTGGCTGGAAGGAGTATTTGGCTCATCCTTTCTCTTTTGTTAGTTATTTTTAGTTTTGCTGGAATTAGTTTGAAAGCAGCACACGAATTGTCTGCAAAATTTGTATACAACTCTGCCTAAAAGGTGCAAATTCTTTGAAATCCTCAGGTATCAGAGAGCCAAGCCTGTTATAATTGATCCAGGTCTATATCGCCTGCATAAATCAGATGTATTTTGGGTCTCAGAGCAAAGGAGTGTACCATCTGCATATAGGCTATTTACAGGTGAGGATATTTGTTTATTGCCTCTCATTACTAAATCTTCATTCCTCCACAGCCACCCTCCCACCCCCTCTTTTTCCTGTGGTGGCACCTACCTACCTAATACTTTTATGCTTTTCACATGCTAGAATGTTAAGATAGAATTTCACAAGTGACTGAATAATTAGGACAACGGAAAGGAAAAAGGGGAATCCCATGACATTGATATCAATAAAAGCTAGTTTTGGTTTAAGTCTAAATGATGCTATGATAATGTGTGAATCAAAATAATTATCTGCATTTCAACAGGTTTAAGGACCCATCCACTAGACAATTTAGCGCACCATGTCTTACATTCAAGGCATTTCTAATGTGTTGATAATTTAAATTGAAGATCCCTGGTCACTGGTTATCTCCATAGCCAGTTTTCTTGAATGGGGGGAGATCCCTCCCATTTAAATCCTTTGATCTCCTCAAATTTTTAGCCAAATTTGTGACACATGGTATCTATTTAATTTTGTGTGGTTTTACATGGGGTTTTTAAGACCATTGGATTTTTAGAATGTAACATTTCTCTCATCTGGTTAAAAATTGGAGGGAATGGGAGGATTAAAGTAGGAGGGGATTCTTAATATTTGTTGCAACTCTCTAGTTGGTTTAGATATACCCTCTTCAAATGTCACTTTTATGTGAAATATTTGAATATTTGTCAGCTGGATTTTAAATATTAATCCTAGCATATTACCTTATATCTAATGATGGACAATGGTCAACTGCTCATTAATTTCCTCAGGTTCTGCTTGGATGATGCTCTCTCGCCCGTTCATCGAATTTTGTTTATGGGGCTGGGACAACCTCCCAAGGATAGTCCTTATGTATTATGCCAACTTTCTTTCTTCACCTGAAGGTTATTTCCACACAGTCATCTGCAATGCCCCGGAGTTCCGGAACACTACTGTAAACCATGACCTCCATTTTATATCATGGGACAACCCTCCAAAACAACACCCTCATTTTCTAACTGTTGATGACTATCAGAGGATGGTAGACAGCAATGCCCCCTTCGCGAGGAAGTTTGGCAGGAATGAGTCGGTACTTGAGAAGATTGATTCTGAGCTGTTGAGCCGCAATGCTGATGGATATGTGCCTGGTGGATGGTTTAATTCTGAAGGAAATGCAAACGTAACTGTGCTACCTCAGGTGATAGCCAACACCACTGAACTTAAGCCAGGTCCAGGTGCTGCAAGGCTCAGACGCCTCATCACTGATTTGTTACATGCAGAGGATTTTCATGAGACGCAGTGCGCTTGACATTTAAAATTCCTGCAAGGCAACTACTGAAAGATGCCTTCTGATACCTTGTAACCACTGGTGGATCATTGCTCCTCATTTTAAATAATAATGGAGGACTTCTAAAAGGACGGATAGCAATGCATTAGGTCCAAGTGGAGAAGGGAAATCATGGCCTTTCCTGAATACACCATTCAGCTTTACCTTCTGTATTTAATACAATATTTTTGTAGCTCAATAGTCCACAGTGTAGGTTCAAATATTAATTCAATGTGACTGAATCATCCTTTCTCAATTTGTTGATGAACTATGCATTCATCTATTTCTTGAATATTTCATATGAGAACCAGTAGTAGTGTAGCCATGGTTATCAAAATCTTGCACGATTTTACGATCTCACCTCACCAAAATGTCTGTTTGGTATGCAAGCTCAAATAACAGTTTTCAGTGTTTAAATACTGAAAATTGTGGGTCCCAAAAAGAAAACTATGTTTGGTAAAAGATTTTTATCAAAAGTGTTTGAGTTACGGTCCTCAATTTAGGGTGTTTAAAACATATATTTTGAAAACTCACTAGTTTTTAGTTTTCAAATAACGTTGCTAAGTGGTCTTTCTCTCTTAATTTTTTTTTCTTTCTTTTTGTCTCTCCTTAGTCCTTAAATACAATATCATTCTTTTCATTACTTAAAAAAAAAACACACACACACACACACACACACATATGTTATTTAAAAAATGGTACCGAACACATTTTTTGCATTATGAGTACTTTAAACGCGTATTTTCAAACTATAGTTTTCACATCATTTTTAATAACAATACTTTAGTACCACTACCAAATAGGCACTTAGAATCACACAAGGATTGTAAAAATTGTAGGATTGTGTAAGATCATATAGGATCATATGGGATCTTACCGATCTTACCAAAACGTAAAAATCATTTTTTTTTTTAAGTTTATCTTTATAAGTTGTAAATTGTAATCTCAAGACGAAGACATTGTATTTCATAAATATATCAACTAAGTGGTGGGACTCATATAGAGATGACTTTCTTGAATTGAAAAATTTTGCTTTAAGAATATTAAGCTTAACATGTAGCTCTTCATGTTATGAAAGTAATTGGAATGCATTTGGAATAGTAAGATCAAATGAGTTTGGTATATTATCCCCCCAAACCCCAGTATAGAATTCTCTATTAAAATTGGTATAACTTTAAGTACACTAAAAAATGAGAAAATCATTTAAACAAAAAAAAAAAAAAATGAATGAGTTGGTATTTGTTGAGTAAAACTTGAAGATAAAAGAGAAAATACATAAATCATCAAATGCAAAAGAAGAAACTGGTTTGAAGAACTTATCTTCAGATTTTGTTGAAGATAATAAAGTTACAATTCTAAAGCCTGCCCTGCCTTTATAAATTAAAAATAAAAATAAAAATAAAAGTTAATTGTGTGTAGTGTGAATGTGTGATCACTATTGTATCATTTGGTTATCAATGTTAGGTGATGATAAGGGTTCAAGACCTGCTGCCAAAGCAAAAAGTGTGCCAGTATTTTGGTACTTGGTTGGTTTCTAATTAAACATCTACTGAACTTTTTAAATACATTGCATTAAAACTTAAATATATTTGTTTCGTTAGTATAGTATAGACATAGCGATGTAGGACATGTAAATTACATCATATGATCAAAATATTTATTTTTTTATGAAGGAATTCATAATTTATGTGATTATTTAACATACAAAGTCACTATCAATGTGTTTTTTTCTTTAAATCTAAAAATATGTTGAATTTTACGATCTACGATCCAATCTTGTAATTCATGATCCTACTTATCTCATGCGATCTTACGTAGGATCTCAATTTTGACAACTTGGAGTGTAGCTATGGAACCTATAGTAATACATGTAGCGGGCCTTAATTTGGTCCAGCCTACATGGTAATCGTCTTGTCTCTATTTCATGGCAAAGAGATGAAGGTAATTTGAAGCAACTCATGGCAAAAGTTGGAAGCGCTTGGATTACTGCTTTGATGAGGACTTCTCTACCTACTTAGGAAATGAGCTTTTCCTTCCATACCTTCAATTTGGACCAAACCCTCTCTTTGATGAAAGCAAAACTCGCCTTTTTTCCCCTCCCCACAAAAGAGGGAAGACCCAAGTACTTCTCGTATTGCTTTATTTCTGGCACTTCTAGCAAATTAATTATGCTTTCCTGAGTATTTGGAGAGGATGCTTTGCTGAAAAATAGGGTTATTTTGTCCTTATTGAGTTTTTGGCCTGAAGCTGCTTCATATGCTGAAAGAATGTCCTGGATATGGTTGCATTCCTGAATTGAAGTCTTGCAAAAGAGAGGACTATCATCTGCAAAAAATAAATGAGTTAGTTTGGGGCCATTTCAACATAAGGAAATGCCTCTGATATGTCCCTCCCAAGCTGCTTTATCAATCAAGGCATGTAACCCTTTAGAACAAAGAAGGAATAAATAGGGTGAGAACAGATCCCCTTGTCTGATGCCCCTTGAAGGAAATATTTTTTCAGTTGGCTCCCCATTTACTAACTGGGAATAAGAGACCGTTGTAATGCACATCATCATCAAATCAACCCACTTTTCATGGAAGCCCAATCTTAGTAGCAATAGCTTTAGAAAAGACTACTCCACCATGTCATATGCTTTGCTCATGTCTAGTTTAAGGGCCATAAACCTTGCTTTTCCTGTTTGGTGCTTCATATAATGGAGAGTTTTGAAAGCCATCAAAATATTATCTGTTATGAGTCTCCTTGCTTGGAAAGCACTTTGGTTCTCTGAAATTATATCAGGAAGTAAGCCCTTGCAGTCTATTTGCTAGCACCTTAGACACCAATTTGTAAATAATATTACATAGGCTAATTGGTCTAAACTCAGAAATTTTTTCTGGACTCTTAACCTTAGGAATGAGGGTTATAAAAGTATGATTGGTCTTAGTAGGCATAGAGCAATTATTAAGATAGTGTAAAACAATAGAGGAAACATCATCACCAACAATAGACTAGTAGGTTTGGAAGAAAGTATGAGGCATAACATCCGGTCCAGGGGCCAAAAGCAGTTCCATGGTTTTGAGAGCTGCTTCCACCTTATCTCTTGTGAAGCTACGGAGTAGTTCTTCGTTCATATCCACCGAAACCATTAGCTGTATCGACTCATAAATTGGGTGGCTCTCATCAGGACAACTAGTGGTGAAGATTTCTTGATAAAAGGATGTTGCTATGTTGCTACTCTTGAAGTTGATGCTTTGATGTGGACCAAATATTTTGATTATTCTGCAGCCCATGAATCCGGTTTCTCTTATATCTTTGTGAAGCTCTATTGTGAAAATATCGGGTGTTGCTGTCACCCGATTGCAAGTATAGTGCTCGGGCTCTCTAAATCCACATCGTGCTCTCCTATCGAGTAACTCATTAATTTCCAGCTTTAGCATTCGGACCTGCTCATATGTAGTGTACTGATATCTTGGTTACAATAAATTAATATAGTGTACTATATTAATTTCACGTGATGATCATGTGCTTAATTTAAGTGACATACTTTTCAATATAAATGAGACAACATCACATGTATATCCTGAGATGAAAAGACAGTATCTCCATCCGTATATTCAAATATGGTAGAAATTTCATTAACCTATTATTAATTTCCTCAAATACCTCTATAATCTTGCTTGTGCAAATTTAAAAGCATGGTGGGTAGATCCTAACACAAAAAAAAGCAATCTCTATTTGTATAGACATGTTATTAACAACCTTGTTCTTTTTTATAAATAAATAAATAAATAAATGAAAAGGCAATAAGAGTGGTGCATTTGATCATATTATATGTGTTTTCAAATTTGAAAATTAAATGACTTAGGAATGCAAATATCTCATAAAAATGCAAAAATGAAAAAACAAATGCAAATGCAAATATCTTTGTTATCAATTTCACTTTTCTTTTTCTTTTCTTTTTTTTATGAGTAATAGGGGGGCGGGAGCGATCATGTGTGATTTACCCCCTTGGGCATAACCATAAGGGCACACTCTGCTAGGAAATGTTAGATTAAGCCATAACTATTGTGATTGAGATGCCATAGACCTCACCCTGGCACCCCAAGAGAGCTAGTAGTAAGGTGCAACACATGAGTGCTCCCACCTCCCATCCTCGGTACCCGCTAGGGTTCGAACAAGGGATCATTGTGCATGCGCGTGAGATCCTTTCCGCTAGGCCACCCCTCCTGGGGTGTATAGTGTGTTTTACTTTGAAAACTCATTATTGGCAACTTTATTTTGGTATGTCATTCATAATTATACGCCACAGAAATAAAATATGGTCTACTTCACTTTTTTGCATAAACCACAAACAAGCATGAATCTAAAATTTGTAAGAAGAAACGCATACCTTGATGCATTCAACTTGTAAACCAAAAAGAATCATACCAATAACTTGAATCAAACTTTGTACTACTTCATCTTCACCTCAATGGCTATATATATGGCCAACAGGCCAAGAGTGTGGGTTGTTCCTTTGTTGATGAATTCCTTGAATCCGTGTAGACGCAAGATGGAGATAGAGGAAAAGACTAATCTTCTTCTCTCTAGTAGCCACCACTCTATCTAAGGTGTCTCCTCTCAACAAACGTGTATTAAGTATTAACACTCAGTTTGTATTGTTGTAAAATGTTTTAAAACAAAACATTATATTGCAAAACATTTTCCTTCGGTAGTTTTGGTGTAACATAAAATAGTTCCATGCACAAATTAAACAATCAAAATTAGTGCCTCCCAAACAACCTTGGTGGCTCTAGCAGGGACGGAGCTATCATTGGACCAAGGGAGCAATGCCCCTCCCCCCCATTTTTTTTTTTTCAAAAAATATTATTATTATTATATATATGTGTGTACTATTTTTAGCAATTTTGTTCAATAAAATTACATTTTGTTTCTCTTAAATAATATCATTGATTCTTTTAAGCATAATGCTATACTTACAAACTTTTTTACAAACTGTTTTGGTAGTAAATTCTTATTGGTTCGCATAATGGGCACACCACTTACACCATTTTTTTACTTACTAGAAGCCACTTATTGTATCAGTAATTTATATAAAAAAAAAACTTATAGTTATAGCATTTTCCTCATTTTAGTAACCATAAAAAAATTTATAGATCTAAAATCTAAAACAAAATAGCTCAACAACAAAAATTACTAGTAGTAAAACTAGAAAAAATAAGCTCAATTAACCAATTTAAAAAAAAATAAACAACCGTGCCCTTAAAAAAAATATAAACAAAAATAATTTTGTTCTTAGCCCCCCCCCCCCCAAAAAAAAAAAAAAAACTCAGGAGCTAAGTAGTAGCAAATCAGAGATTGAAACCACTGCACACAGCGAACAATAAAGTTGTCCCCCCCTCCCCTAACTCAAAGTTCTAGTTTCGTCCCTAGGCTCTAGCCATTGGACACAGCCGACCCAACAGATTTGGAGTCCCAAGGTGATAGCTTCAAATGCGCCTTCTTATTATCACTTACAATAATATTTAACTATTATTTTACATCATAATTTTTTTACAAAATAAAAATCCATTATTCTTACTTTTTTTTTTTTAAGGAACATGCTAAAGGTATAACAAATTTTACTACAAAAAACTTATAAATTAATGTAGCAATGGATGTAACTAGTGACATTTCAAGAAAATAGTAAACGAGTATTTGGATGGTAGATGCTAGGGATCAATATTATAAATTTTACAATATGAGGCTTACAAAAATGTATCACCAATCACAAAATGTAATTCAAATATGCATTTATTAGGTTGTTGAAATCCACAAATCATATTCATTATCATGTCAATTTGTAAAGGCTATGTAGTGAAATTTATAGTATTTCTAGAATTTTCTTATTTGAATTATTGCTTATGATTGGTGATACACTTACTTGTAAAACCTATGCAGCTATGCATTTAAATTTGCATTCTTTCTAGCATTACTCAATTTTTTTTTAGCCTTCTTAAAAATCGAGGTAAAATGTGAAACTAATAAGTTTTTTTATGTCCCCAATAAATATATATATATATATATAAAATCATTTTTTGCTCCCGTATTTAGGGCCTTCCTGGGCCTAGAATATGGCAGCCACCAGATATAACTTGTAGTTGTAGCGGAATCAAAAGAAAAAAATAAAATAAAAAGCCTAGTTCCAATGAGCCTTGGGCACTTGTTATCTCATAATTTCACTAGATTTTATTTAATTACACTAAGTATAGTTTGACTATTTAAATTTGCATTCAACAACTCCATGAAATCATTCTCAGTGAAATATAGTCATAAGGTTATTGTCGCTTTTATTCTCAAAAAAAAAAAAAAAAAAAGGGTTATTGTTGCTTTATTAATGCTATATCTTACGTCTTTGATTCCCCAATTTAATCTCTTGATTATTCTTATATTCTTAGAATTTCCAAGTCTGAAATGCTGAAGGATATGTGCCTGGTGGATGGTTTAATTCTCAAGGAAATGAAAACTTGACTGTGCTACCTCAGGTCATGGCCAACATCACTGAAGGTAAGCCAGGTCTAGGTGCTGAAAGGCTCAAACGCCTCATCACTGGTTTTTCATCAGCAGCGGATTTTCATGAGCAGCATTGCGCTTGATATCCAAAGGAAACTTATCTGAAAGATGCCTTCTGATACCTAGTAATCAATGGTGGATCATTGCTCCTCGTTTCATATAATAATGGACTCCTAAAATGACGGATAACAATAAATTAGGAACTAAGAGGGGAAGTGAAATCACTGCCTTTTCCTGAATACACTATCCAGCTTCACCTTCTATTCCTAAGTACGTAATCTTGCGAAGGAGATAGTAGCTCAATAACCCAGTGTAGGTTCACATATTAATTAAATGTTACTAAATCTGTGAATCATCCTTTCCCAATTTGTTGATGCATTATGCATGCCTTCTATTTCTTGAATATTTAGTAAGTATGTGAACCAGCAATGGTGTAGCCATGGAACCTAAACCAATACACGCAATGGCCCTGAATTTAGTCCATACTACATAGTAATCAGCTTGCCACTAATCAATTGAGCATATCTTTTAAACTTATGAACAACCCATCATAATGAATTTAACAAGATGTGATTTTTTTCATGGCCACCATTTCAGTGATTATTGAAACAAGCAAGAAAATGGTACATACTTAAATTGTACACAGCATGTTAAATATTTGAATATGTTATAAATCTCGGTAATAGCTGCAAAATTGAATTGCTCTGCTTCGTTATTCCATTTTTGTTACATCTTGAGAAGAAAAGAACAAACAAACAACATACAAAATGGGTAGCCACTTTGTTAAAACCAACGATAAATTAATTAAAAGAATTCTCTTAAACTCATGATTTTGGAAAATGAATCAAGCATCTTATATATTTCTTGTGCATGAGGATGGCAAAGATCACCTGCAAGGAACTCTTGAACCTTGCCATCCACCTCTATCACACTGCAACCTGGTTTCTTCTTCATTCGCACCTCTGAGATTGTTTTCCTGACTTTCTTTGCCTCCATGTCCCAGCCAGCCTCCTTATATATATTATATGAAAGAACACGAGTGCCAAAATCAGCTACCCCCATATCAGTCAGCTTTTTCCATACTCTGTTCCCAATTTCAATGTTCCCATAAATTCTACATGCACCCAGTAGCGCTCCCCAGACATTTGCATCTCCTCTACCAAAGCCCCCCATTTTCTTCTCTATAAACTTCTCAGCCTCCTCTAACATACCAGATCTAGCCAAAAGATCAACAACACATGCATAATGCTCGAGCTGGGGGTCAACCCTATAAATAGTACCCATTTGTTCAAACAATTTAAGACCCTCATCTACCATCTTTGCATGTGTACAAGCTGTAAGAACAGCAACAAATGTTGTGTCAGTAGGCTGAGTTCCAGTTGAAGCCATTTGATTGAACAGTTCAAGCGACTTCCTTGCATCTCCATTCATTGCAACACCAGAAATCATAGCATTCCATGCCCCAGCATCCTTATTAAGAATACTCTCAAAAACTGATAGAGCTGATTCCACACAACCGCATTTCGAGTACATGTCCACTAATGCAGTCGCCAAAATTGGATTCGAGTCAAGTTTAGACCGCTTAGCATATGAGTGGACCCACAACCCATGCGTGACTGCACCAAGATGAGCACATGCAGTAAGAATGCTAACAAGAACCGACTCATTAGGCTTCAAGCCTGCTTCTTGCATTTTCCTAAACAAACTAAGAACCTCTTTGAAGTCACTAGCCCGAGAATAAGCAGCCATTATCGCACTCCAAGATATCACATTCCTCTGAGGCATTTCATCAAACAATGTCCTCGCATTTTCCAAATCCCCCATCTTGCCATTACCATCAATCATCGTTGTCCACATAACCACATCCTTATTTGGACTTTTATCAAACAACAATCTTGCAGTTCCCATGTCATGTTTTACGGAGTAAAACTCAATAAGCGCACTAACGACAAAAGGGTCATCACGGAATCCGAATTTAACAACATGGGCATGAACTAAACTACCTATGACTTTCGAAGAAGAAACTAAAATCGTACAAGCTTTAATCAATGGTGGAAAAGTGTAGTTATTGGCCAAAAGGTCATAATTCAACATGTCAAGATAGCACAAAATGGCGGGTATCGGTGAATTTAATTGAACATGGCCTCTGATCATAGTATTGTACATGAACGTGTTGCGGTGACAAAGATGGCCAAAAATTGAGCTAGCGTAAGAAAGGAAAGAAGGGATTTTGGAAGTTGCGGCAATGGATAGGAACGGAGCTATGGCGTACGGGTTTTCAGGTAGTTGGGATTTGAGGAGGTGGGCATGGATTTGCTTGAGTTGGTTCAAAGTTTTGCATTTCTGTGTGAAGGAAATGAGGGCGTTGTTTGTGGCGGTTTTTTGAATCATTTGAAATGGCGGGACATTTGTTTGGGGTCCCACGAAGGGCTTATGACTTCAGGGTTTGCCTATATGAATATGATGATAATAGTGTTGAGATTTTGCTTTGTTTGGGAGTCACTGAAAGTCTGTTTATTTTCAAGGGCGAAAATTTGTGAGAGCCAAATGGTTGGGATGAACAAGATGTCGTTGGTTTAGGGACTACTATTACCAAATATCACATATATTGGCTTTCTTGACTGAGTTGCAAGTTTCACATTTTAGCAATTTCAGAACACCTATCCTAAAATTCCTCTCTATTAAGGCACTAGGGAACACTCAAAATTTTGAGCTTATTTTTTGGCATTCAATAATTTTTTGGTATCTGTGTGTAATTTTGGGAACAAATCACCTCTATAGTTTATTTCATGATTAAGAATTCAGATTTTATGTTCTATAAATGATGGTGCATAGTATATTTTGCTTTTTCTCCTGTCAGTGCTTACCTATTGTCTTAACTTGTTAGAGAAATTATTGCAAGTAACAACAATTACCATCACCACAACAACAAATATAGATCAATCGGATGTTCATTAACATTTATAAACCATTAGAATGGGTTTTTTTTTTTTTTTTTTTCCTTTTACCTTCCTGGTTCATTCTTATATATTAGTGTGTTTGACTTATGCTTATTTCCATAGCTTATTTGCATAGTATTTATCAAAATATATAGTTATTAGTAACTTTTATATTAAATATGTTACAAAAAGCTAAAAGTTAAATTATTTGTAAAAAATAAAATAAAAATTGAACGTTAGATTATTTGCACACAAACAAATGAAACAAAAAGCAAAAAGCTATTTTTTTAAGCATCCCAAATGCACGTGCAATCTTAACAGTGAAAGAAAAGGGGATGTTCGCCACATCAAGTGTGAGGTTTTGAAGTACAAAAAAAAAAAAAAAATGTGATACCTTGTAGTGGAACAACAATATGTGAGATCCCTAGCCCAGTCTACTTTAGTAAGGCTAGAAAGTCAATGGTGACCTTCTGCTGTGAGGAGTGCGTGCGAGAGAAGCTCTGAGAGAGTAATGTGAGGAGTGTAAATGGTTTAAAGTGAAATGAAAACGGAAAATATTTTACGCCTTAGGTCCCTTATTTTACGGTCAACACTGAAAATATTTTTAGTTTGACCCAATTTTCCGTAACAACCAAATGCACACTTTTAAGGAAAAGCATTTCCGAAATTGGTTTGAAGCTAAAACAAACAGACCCTAAAAAGAAAAGTGAAGTCCATGGAACAAAGTGTCTTTCATATACCAAAAGATTTTGAGAACAACATAGTGAGTGACCATGATGTAGCCATGAACAGACTGATAATGTAGACTAAATAGGAGATATATGGGTTAGTAACAATAAGATAGAGTAGAATCCCGACTAGCTTTCTATAAAGGATAACATTAGGAAACATGTCCTCCATCATGAGCATACAGGCGACTGTTGTACTCGATAAGTGTGTCAACTATCTTGTTGTCGGTTATACCAGCTTAAGGGACGGATCAAAGGTGTACTTGGCTTGAGTAAGGAAGTAATGTTCAGATGAGAAGGAAACTCCAAGGCCAAGAAAGTAGCTTAAGAGAACCCAAATCCTTCATCTCGAAGTCTTGACCAAGAAAACGCTTAAGATCGTGAATTCCTGACATATCATAACTAGTGGAGGAAAAGAGCAAAAGTAACCAAAGTTTGGTTAGTTGGGTAGCAAGTAAAAGATTGAGATATAGTTGAGAAATCTGATAGAAGTTCCAACAGACAAGTTGGATGTAGAGATGGAATTAACTTGATGACTAATGGTGGAACAATCAGCTGTGTGAATGGTAGGTAAGACACTGGGAGTATGTGCAGCTATGTAAACAAAATTGGGATTCATGTGATTATAGGAGCAAAAGTTACATGGTGTCATAGAAAGGGCAGTATTGGATGCATTGGAAGATTAAGGCATAACTTGGCTGAGTGAGCTTACAAATTCGCTACAGAGAAGGTTGGGGCAATTGAAGAGGAAAACTCAACGCATCTAGGTGTTGATGCAACCGATGGTGGAATTGGCTCTAAGTTAACCAAGGCTATAGAATTCTAAAGAATACTAGCATGAGTATGGCAACGGTCCATGGTGTGGCCCCTAGCCTTATAGATTTTGTAGGTGAGGTGGGTATTCTTCCCATTGATCTCTTTTTGTCCTTGCCTTTTGATGGAGCAGAGAAAATAGATGCAGTAGTAACAAAGGTTGGAATGAAGAAAACCAAGTCCAGCTACGAGGAGTGATGAGATTGTAAATGGATGTCTTTGCGAACCAATTCATTGACAACTTGAT
Source organism: Quercus suber (assembly GCF_002906115.3). Classification (NCBI taxonomy): domain Eukaryota; kingdom Viridiplantae; phylum Streptophyta; class Magnoliopsida; order Fagales; family Fagaceae; genus Quercus; species Quercus suber. The sequence continues at coordinate 804,362 of NW_027069581.1, forward strand.
TAGCAGTAAGCATTGGAGTGAGATAGAGTAGCTGATTGCACATAGATTCAAGTCCCATTAAAAACTAATGAAGACATATTTGCTCACGATGTGCATTGATAAATTTGACCTTAGGGTTGTCTCAATGATAAGTTTAGAAGTAGCTGGTTGATCCTAGAGAAACCTTATGTGACTATGAAAATCCATAATGTGCTTGCCCCCATATCCTGTTATAGCTGATACAATGTGACCATAAGATGGTGCTACCCTAAGATGATGCTCTTGAGCACCATCATACCCAACGAATCGAGAAGCAAGCCTTACCCAAACTTTGTTGGCGACGTCATAGTCCTCAAATTCCATATTGATGGTGACACCATCCCAATCTCAAGGCGGATAGCATAGGCACCAATAGTTTCTCAATTTTCTGGGTTAGACCCTTGAGTTGTTCACTCACATAAAGCCACAATTTGTGACCATTGAGAGTCCGTTTAGGAACAACTTATTTAGTTGAAACTAAAAACTTTTTGCTGAAAGTGTAAAAAATAAGTTAAAAAGTACACTGGGACCCGTATATAGTATCAAAAAGTGCAGTGAAATCCAAAAATAAGCAAAAATTGCAAATAAGCTAAAAATTTTAACCCATCTCAAACGAACACTGAGAAAACTGCACATAACTTAAGCCTAAAGAGAATACTTGTCTCCATCAAGAGTGACATGACTGGGGTGAGAGACCTCATTTTGAGCCCTAATTGAACCTCAAAAGCAAAAACAAATTCAAAACCAACATGAATCATTTTTCAAGTTGGAGTCAAATTTTGTTTCCTATAATCTCGTTCGAGTGAGAGTCGAGCAAACTCTCTACCTTACTTTAATGATCAATAGAGCAAAACTCCTAGTCTTGCAAAACTCCTACTTGAGCAAAACTCCTAGTCTTGCACATCTTCAAGCAACTCTTTATTATGTTTTTAACTACATAAGCATACTTGTTACAGCCCTTTTTGATACATAATTTTCCATAAAGAATTTTCCAATACCAAACTTATGATAATAGTCTTAGCTTGCCATTGCCTTCTCAATGAACTCCATATTTTGCCATTGAGTAACTTGTTTTGCCCAAAAAATAGGAATACTATTGCTTAATCAAGAGCAAGTTAAAGACAAAGGATTTCATCTTATCTATTATTCTTATTTATCACATAGCAACTGTCATGAGCTTTGTAGCTCAATTGATGCCTCTTGATATTTTAAACAGAGAATTGAAATCCTTCCTCTCCCTTGTAACTATCAAATTATGAAAAAGAAAAATAAAAAATAAAATTATCACAAAGCAACTAAAAAGCCGTCGTTTTTTTTTTTCCCTTATTTTATTTGAATGCTCTTCTTGATTATTGTCTCTTAAATTGTTTTTGAAATTCTTTCTCAAAAAAAAAAAAAAAAAGATTCTGAAATTATTGCTAGCAACAACAATTTCCATGCCCGCAACAGCAACTAATAATTAATGGATTGTTCATTACAATTTATTAATCAAGTAGAATAAGGGTTTTTTCTTTTCTTTTCTTTTCCTTTTTCCCTTTTGGGTTTCCCTCTAATTCACTCATCTGCAAGCTTAACAATCTTCTTCCCAATATTGTCACCACAAAAGAGTCCAATAAAAGCAGAGGGGATGTTCTCCACACCAGATGTGATGTCTTCCAGTGCCTGCATATTTCCAGTACGAAGGTGATCTGAAGTAGTTGATATAAAATCTGGATACACATTCAAATAATCAAGGGCTAAATATCCTTGGAATCTGGTTCTCTTGTAAACAACATTTAGCATATCTGGTGCAACTCGCTTTCCATCATCCGTGTACTCGGCGATTACCCCACAAACAGCAATTCTACCAAAAGTATTCATATTATCAACGGCTGCTTCCAGCATCTCACCCCCCACATTGTCAAAATATATGTCAATTCCATCTGGGAAGTACCTGTAGAATCAAATGCATGCGCATACAATCAACTAAATTAATTCATTTATGATGTGTTATTGTGTTAATCAGCTTCTAACTACAATCCTGATTTATATGAAAGGTCCAACCTTTTCAATGCTGACTACAAATCTGTTTCTTCTCTGTAGTTGAATGCATCATCAAATCCAAGCTTCTCTTTAAGCAATTCTACCTATAACAAGTTCATTATGAAAATTAAGCAGTAAAGAATCAAAATCATTTTTTTTTCTTTTGTAAGGTTCAAACCATCCAATTTACTTCAAATTATTAACAAAGTGTAATTAATGAGTGTGACCTTTTGTTTGGTTCCAGCACAGCCAACAACATAGCAACCTAATTGTTTGGCATACTGTCCAACCATGCTTCCTACTGATCCAGATGCTGCAGATACAAACACTTTCTCCCCCTTCTTGGGCTTGCATACTTCAAAAAATCCAGCATAGGCTGCCAGTCCACTATACCCTTTAACAAACAAGTAATGAGTTATTAATTAAAGTCAGCAAAAAATTTGATAATGGAAGGATTAAAGGTTCCTTAATTGAGCCCAAAAGACCCAAGTTTGATACATAAGTTAATGATGATAAGTTGTGATTAATTACCTAGAATCCCAACATGGTAAGTCAGTGGAAATCCCATAAGATCCAATTTATTTAAAATGGTTCCTTCTTTTAGAACACTATACTCTCCCTAAGTGATAAGACCAACAACCAAGTCATCCTTCTCAAAATTTGGATTTCCAGAAGCCACCACTTTTGCCACCCCATGAGTATCAATAACCTATCCATACACAAAACATATCAAACATTACAGGCCTAGTAACTTACTATCATCTAACTTGGTAAAGAAGTATTAAATGGGGGCTTACCTCGCCAGGAGCTATGCCAACAGCAAAACTAATGGATTTTTGAGAGGAGCTCTGACTCTTCATGCGATTTATCTGGTATGGATCAATTGAAACATAGAGATTCTTCACTATGATAACATTGGATTCAGGTTCAACTGATAGAGCAAGAGCTTCAGTCTTTAGCCCAAAGTGGGACTCTTTAGGTGCACCATCAATGTGAGTCTTAGTTGTTATGTACCTGTTGGTCACTTCCATTGTAACTTGCCCTCTTTGTGTGGTAGAAGCTCACTGATTTAGGTCTATATAGAAGTAAACCAACAACCTAAGCTAACTTGCTTGGATTGTTCTAAAGATCCAACTATAATAGATAAGGAAGCCCAACTATAAGTCGTACTAGGCGGACTTTGAGCTCTAATAAAATTTTTTGTGGCTTGCTTTCTTCGCAATAAGATATACAAAAACTTCGTTTGGATTGTACTGAAAATAGGGGCCGTCTGCGTTTGGCTTTTTTCCTTAGGTCCCATGCACCATCAATGTGAGTCTTAGTTGTTATGTACCTGTTGGTCACTTCCATTGTAACTTGCCCTCTTTGTGTGGTAGAAGCTCATTGATTCAATTCTATATAGAAGTAAACCAGCAACCCAAGCTAACTTGCTTGGATTGTTCTAAAGATCCAACTATAATAGATAAGGAAGCCCAACTATATGTCGTACTAGGCAGACATTGAGCACTAATAAACTTTTTTGTGGCTTGCTTTCTTCACAATAAGATATACATAAACTTTGTTTGGATTGTACTGAAAACAGGGGCCGTCTGCGTTTAGCTTTTTTCCTTAGGTCCCATGCACCATCAATGTGAGTCTTAGTTGTTATGTACCTGTTGGTCACTTCCATTGTAACTTGCCCTCTTTTTGTGGTAGAAGCTCACTGATTCAAGTCTATATAGAAGTAAACCAGCAACCCAAGCTAACTTGCTTGTATTGTTCTAAAGATCCAACTATAATAGATAAGGAAGCCCAACTATATGTCGTACTAGGCAGACATTGAGCACTAATAAACTTTTTTGTAGCTTGCTTTCTTCACAATAAGATATACATATATAGCTTCTTTTGGATTGTACTAAAAAAGGGTACGTCTGCGTTTTGCTTTTTTCCTTATGTCCCATGCACCATCAATGTGAGTCTTAGTTGTTATGTACCTGTTGGTCACTTTTATTGTAACCTGCCCTCTTTGTATGGTAGAAGCTCACTGATTCAGGTCTATATAGAAGTAAACCAGCAACCTAAGCTAACTTGCTTGGATTGTTCTAAAGATCCAACTATAATAGATAAGGAAGCCCAACTATATGTCGTACTAGGCAGACATTGAGCACTAATAAACTTTTTTATGGCTTGCTTTCTTCACAATAAGATATACATAAACTTCGTTTGGATTGTACTGAAAGTAGGGGCCGTCTGCATTTGGCTTTTTTCCTTAGGTGGGAATGCACCATCAATGTGAGTCTTAGTTGTTATGTACCTGTTGGTCACTTCCATTGTAACTTGCCCTCTTTGTGTGGTAGAAGCTCACTAATTCAGGTCTATATAGAAGTAAACCAGCAACCCAAGCTAACTTGCTTGGATTGTTCTAAAGATCCAACTATAATAGATAAGGAAGCCCAACTATATGTCGTACTAGGCGGACATTGAGCACTAATAAACTTTTTTGTGGCTTGCTTTCTTCACAGTAAGATATACATATAGCTTCGTTTGGATTGTACTAAAAAAGGGTACGTCTGCGTTTGGCTTTTTTCCTTATGGCCCATTAACTATTCATAGAACCAGTACAGAATTCAACAAATTTTGCTTTAAAATTGGGCCCCACAACATTATTCACACATTTAAAAATTATTTTGTTATAGTGTTTTCATTAATAGCTTTTCAATTTTTAGCAATAAGCAGTATTCTAACAAGCTCATAGTTTGTTTGTTTGTGAATGATATTTTATCCCAAAGAAGAAAGAATTTTTTTTTTTCTCTTGTTGGGCCTCATAACAACGTGATAAAAACAAATTGTTACTTACAATAATAAAATAAAAAAGTACGAGAAACCAAATCATTAATATAGGTATAGGTAGTTTCTCAAATATATATATATATATATATATATATATAGGTATCGATACAACACCCCAGACAAAATGTGGAATCAAATGTTTCAACTCTCCAGCAAGAAGGGGCGATTCTCAATTAAGACCTTGTTCATTATAAAGAAAGATTCGTTCGGCCAGGTGCTAATACTATTGGCCAATTTTATTTCATTTTATTTTTTAATTTTAGAACCAGCTTCAAAGGGGAAAATATTGGGTATGTTTGGTAATCGTTTTTTTTTTTTCTTTATTTTCTGTTTCTTGAAACAATTTTATTTATTTATTTTAATTTTGGAGACTAAAAAATATGTTTGGCAACTCAAAATGGATAAAAAACAAAAACTGTTCTCAAAACTTAATTTATAAAGGAAACTAAAAATATGCAAAATGCTATTTTCAGTTTTTAATTTTCAAAAATCAATAAAAAATACGCATTTAATTTAATGAATCTGTCTCATTTGATGAGTTAGTATTAGGGATCAAATCCTAGTAACAACATATTTTAGTATTTTCTATTTTTTCTTCAAAAACCTATTTTTTTATTTCAACCAACCAAATATAAAGAAAATTGTTTTTTCTTTATATTCCTAAAAACAAGTTTTTAAAAATAGAAAACAAAAACTGTTACCAAATATAATCTTAAGTTGGTAACGGTGATTGGTAGTTGGTACCGTACAACTTCAACAAATATTAAATAAATGTCTCATTTAAATAAAAAAAAAAAAACTAACAATCAACACATCAATCTATAAAATTTATGCGATAAAATTAGGTACATCCACCATTATTCTTTAAATGAAATAAGTAACATCCTGGGGAAAGAATAGCCACCTAGTGAACCTTAAATGAGACTCAGCACACATCTACACTACAAACACTTAAACAATCTAATTAAATTTGTACAATTTGAGGAATCATAAGATCCCTCACTTCAAGTCTTGAAGTCCTCATCAAGTCTAACGTTATGCTACAGTACACTCAAGCCATGAGGCGTTACTAACCTGGCTTTAATACCAATTGTAACAACCCAAAAAAACGCTAACCACTACTGCGCTATACGTTAAAAGAACTAGGCAAATTACAATCAGGTGCCTCATAATCACTTACATACTCAACATCCACCTAGTAAACGCTTGAGTAGAACATAAGTCACATTTACATAACACATACTCATACAATCCAAACAAATCTACACAATTTGCAGTATCACAACATATAACTTGAACAAACAATTGTATTCAAATTAAATTACTGGAAGTAACTTAGAGTGGAAGCTTTTATCAACTGATTCAAATCATTGACTTAGAGTGGAAGCTTGCAAAGTAATTCTTTGAAATGTACCCATGCTAGAGCTTGCTCGAGTGAGATACAAGTGAATATGGGTGAAGTCATGGAAGAGTTTGTTTGATTGTTACTCAAGAGTCGCTTGAGCGAGATGGTAAAACTGCTTGAGTGAGGTGCTCAAGCAAGGTCAAAATCACTCAAACTAAGGCAATTGCAGTGAGTGAAAATTCTACAAAAGTTTGCAGAAAAACAAGGGAAAGATGATTTTTCAGTTCCTAATGGCTAGAAACAACCAAGGCAACTTTTTGGAGTGTTTGTATAAACCAAAGTGATATTTCAAGTGTGTCTTTTGAAAAGCAACTCTTCATTGTTTATAAATAGACTTTCATATTCAGTATTTTACATATTTTTGCACACCCATTCGAAAAATTCACAGAATTTTCCAAGTTTACTTCTTGAATAATTCTGGTTTAGTTATATTATGGAGATGAATTTGCTTGTAACCCTTTAGCAAACAAACATGGATTGGGTGCAAATATTTTTTTTGTTAATGTATATTATGGGCTTTAGACCTAGCTAGTTTACTTGTATAGCACACTTGTACTTGTACTACACTTTACTTGTACCACACATATATGCTTACTTGTACCGCACACATATGCCTCCTATATAAAGGCATCACATGTATATTCCTTGATCATGAAATACAATACTACGATTCAGTATTTCTTGTGCCTCTAACCCTTCAATTTTTATGTTCAATGTTTTTCCGTATATTCCCCATTAAGTCTAGGAACTCTGTTTCCCGATCCCCACTATGTCTTTGCTCAAGCGAGTGTTAAGTTCGCTCAAGCCATTAAAAGTTAAAACATAGCTTTTATTTCTTTTTTTAAAAAAATTCCATCTTTCAACCATTAAGGTATGATCACTCACATATTTCAACTTACTTGTATACATCTCTCTATTCATCACTAGAAATATGCTATACATCTCTCTATTCATCACTAGAAATATGCTTTTCACTTGAAATCCTTTCAATGTACCCATGATATTTTGTTTTATGGAAAATACTTTTGTATTTAAATAATACCTAAGAAAATCTATTTTTGATGACTTTTAGTTTGAATTTAGAAGTGGTGCACCAGGTGCATGTAGAGCATAGGATTGAAGTCTATGTATATATATATATATATATAGCCCACTTATACCTACTTGGCTATTTTGATTGTTTTCTATTTGGCTTTTTTTCTTTTTTCTTTTCTTTTTAATTGTTTTCTCCATGAGTTTCATGCCGCGGCTGGGCTGTTTGCTAGCCCTTTGAAAACCAAAAAAAAAAAAAAAAAACTTTTTTTAATAGATGTTATAGGATTTAAATTTATGATATTCACTCTATAATGATTATTTTTTACTATTAAACCAATACACCAATCAATTTTTGGTATAAGTGTGATTCAAGCCAGATCCTTTATTTGAGAATAAAAAATTTTACTAGTTGAGTTAATTGGAATCTTAAGACAAAAAACACTTGTTAAAGGATCTTTTTTTTTTTCTTTTCATGATGAGGATCATTTGGTTAGGCTAACCGCATATTGATTGTTTTATTTTTTTGCAATTATGTTTTATATAAATCTTTTATATTTAACTACCTTGTAACCTCATGCATATACATGGATATACTTAAAAGATATACATTAAGATACACTATATAATTTTTACATTTATAATTTAAATATTATTGATAGTCATTTTTATATATATTTTTTAACTCTTTAAAAAGTCTTATAAGAATATTATTAGGTAGAAAATGTAAATTGTCCATTTAATTTTTTTTTTTTATGTTTATTAATTCTAGACTTTTTGGTTTTTGTACGCAATAACTCACTTAGATTGATATTTATGATGCAGTCCTACATTTGACTCCAAAATTAAGAAATAAAACTTTCTCTAAAAATAAATAAGAGTAAATTGTAAATTACACCCCTAAAGTTTGGAGGTGATTGGATTTTACACATTGAAATTTCAGAATTTGAATTTTACCCCCTGAAGTTTGGAGTGTTTGTATTTTACACCCTTATATTTCAGAATTTGGATTTTACCTCCTAAAGTTTGGGAGTATTGGGATTTTGTACCCCCAGATTTTGAAACTTTAGAAAATAAAATTCAAACACCCAAAACTTTGGAGAATAAAATCCAAACACTCTTAAAATATATGGGGTAAAATTCAAATTCTGAAACGTCAGTGTAAAATCTAAACACCTCCAAACTTCAGAGGGTAAAATTCAAATTCTGAAACTTTAGAATGTAAAATCCAATCACTCCCAAACTTTAGGGGTGTAATTTACAATTTATCTAATAAATAATTTAGGACGCACGGTACAAAATTGTACTTCAATTATAGAATTTAATTATATTTTCTTTCAGTTTTACCTATTAATATATATATATATATGATTTGAAAGCTATACCCGGTGCTAATTTAAGTTACAATTATACCCACTGCTAAACGGTTGACCACTTTATACTATTATTAAAGAGTTTTTCATAGTTCAATTATGAAAGAAATTGTTAAATATCTCTAGGATCGGTTTGCCGATTGTCTCACATTGCCAACAATACCTCTATCTCTATGTTCTTGTTCATGATGTGAACAAGAGAGATTTTACATTCACTACTACACTAAACTTAAGGGGGTCATCCAGCCAATATAAAAGGTTGCAATTCCCTTTGTAACAGCCAACTTGGCTAACAGGCTGTGCCACAAATGGGTGAGCTTTTTTGAAGGAATACCGAAGATCTAACTTCTCTGCACATACAGGGCACGCCTAACCATGCATCTCTCTAGTAGTTCTCAACTATGTTCTTAATAGTTAATAGGTTGTGTGACTATCAAGCATACATGTAGAAAAAGTTGGAAGTACTGTACCAAATATTCTTAAAAGACAAGTATAGACATCATGAAAGTGTCTCGTTACTCACTTAGCCATGTCAGATTAAGCATCTCTAATCCCTCTCGAACAACCTAGAACTATGCTTAATCTCCACAAACATGATGTATGAACAATTAAGGAGTGTTTAGTAGGGATGTTTAAACAACAGTTTTCAGTATTTAAACACGTATTTTCATAACATTTTTTAACCTACATGTATTTCTATAACACTTAAACAACAATATTAGAAATTTCTAATCAAACAGGCCCTTATATTGCAACACCCAAAAAATTATAATAAGAACCAAATTGACTGTTATTCAAATGTATGGACCAAATTGTCAATAATTGCAAAATATAGTGACCAAAATGGTATATTTGCTTTTAAATCTTTAGCAACCTAGGGCCTTAACATGAGAAAATTTCAAATTAAAATGATTGTAAAGCCGAAAGTTTCTTCACTCCTAGAAACTTATTTGAAAAAAGAAACAAGTTGCTAGTTAAATTAATTTCTTTTGTCAAATACTGTAAATCTTGATTTTTTTTTTTTTTTTAGCAACAAGTGAGGGGGATTTAAACCAGATTCTCCTCCATTGAAGAATCAAATAAAAGCATTAGTTCTTGGCACCTCTGTAAAACATTTTAAGTGTCTGTTTGGGAACAATTTATTTAACTTTTTCTAAAAAAAATTTGCTGAAAGTGTGTTAAATTATACTTGTATTTTGAAAAAGTGAGAAAAAGTTTTTTTTTTAAAGTTTTAAAAAGCTATACATAAACGCTAAAAAGTTATAAGCCAAGCTTATATGCTCTAGCCAAACAGACATTAAATCTAGTAATATACGGTGATAAGCTGGACTCAGTGAGTTGAGAAAAAAGTTTGGGAATTGTTTAAAAAAAGTTATGCTTTTTGTTTGTTTTTTTCTCAGCTTTTTAACAGATAATTTAGCTTGTAGTTTTTGTTTTTGTTTTTTATAAATAAACTAATTTTTAGCTTTTTGTAACACTATGCAAATAATTAAGTTATTCAAAATAAGTATATTCCAAATGGACACATATTTGGAAAGGAATGTGTTGGCTCCTATGCAAGTAATAAATAAGTACGCAATTTATTTATTTATTTTTATTTTGGCCTTAAATAATACTATGGACAATTATATATATGTTTGCATTATACTATCAATGATTTAATGTAAGATTTACATTGTAAACTAAATAAATGTGTACATTACAACATTATGCACATTTGCATAAAAGTATACGATGTTGTAAGCATTTGTTTAAAAACAATATAAATTTTATATATTAATAGTACAATATAAATTAAGAATTTTCCTAATATTGTTGTTAGAAGATATATGTGTCTATTCTTTGTTGCTTTGAGCAATATTTTGATTTTTGACTGCTTTAAGAAATTCATCCTCTTAGTTTTTCTTTGTTTTAGTTTGTCTTACCGTGTTTGATTATACCAAGAACCTTGTAACTTAATAGCATAACTTAATGTTTCTAAGTTCTAATTCAAATCTCTCTCCTCCACGACTTGATTCTTGTCAATTAAATTGTCAAAAGTATCTGGATTAAAAACAAATAAATTGCCAGAAGTATCTTGTATGCATAGGTAAGATGTCAACGTAAAGGGGTATTATATAACAACAATATCAATTACCACAACAACAAAAAACGATAAACAGGGAATTTTCATTCCCTTTTATTTATCAAACGAAATGAGTTTTATTTATTTTATACTATATTTTATTTTGTTTTTCTTTTCATTCACTCGTCTGCAATCTTAACACCACGAAACAGTCCAACAAAAGCTGAGGGAATGTTCTCCAAACCAAGTGTGATGTCTTCAAGTGCCTGCATATTTCCAGTACGAAGGTGATCTGAAGTTGTTGATATAAAATCTGCATGCACGTTCATACAATCAGTGGGTAAAAATCCTTGGATTCTGATCCTCTCTTGTTAACAACATCCAGCATTTTTAAACTTGTTTGCTTTCCAACATCCTTGTACTCGGAGATTGCCCCAAAAACAACAATCGTACCAAAAGCATTCATGTTAGCAACTGCTGCTACTAGCATCTCACCCCCGGCGTTGTCGAAATACATGTCAATTCCATGTGGGAAGTGCCTGTAGTAGAATCAAATTCAACCACATACAATCAACTATATTAATTAATTCATATTAAATCAGCTTCCAACTATAATCTTTAGTGTAAACTTGATGTTCTGACCTTTTCAAAGCTGACTTCAAATCTTTTTCTTTCTTGTAGTTGAAAGGCATCATCAAATCCAGGCTTTTCCTTAAGAAATCCCACCTATTTATAACAAGTTCATTATAAAAATTAAGTTTTTATGTAAGATTAAAACCTTGCAAATTACTACTTCAGATTTCTAACAAAGTCAAAAGTAATGCAGGGGTGTGACCTTTTTTGATCGCTTCCAGCACAACCAACAACATATATAGTAACCAAACAGTTTGGCATACTGTCCAATGAAGTTTCCAACCGATCCAGAAAATGTAATATAAAGAGTTTCTCCCCCTTCTTGGGTTTGCAGACTTCAAAAAGCCCACCATAGGCTGTCAGTCCATTAAAGCCTGTTAAAACAAACAAACAAACAAACAAGCAATACCAATTGAAGAAAAAAAGAAGAAGAAAGGGAAACAAATTCCAAGCGCAGCACCGTGAGATTTCTCAAATTTTTGTGAAGAATTCAGGTGCAACTGTGAAATTGAAAGCAAACACTAGCTTATTTTGTCAGGGGTAAAATTGGATTTTTGAAAAAAAGCTGAGGGTAAATTAAGTAGAAGGCAAAACTTCTCTAACTGGTAATATTTTTGCATTTGTTGCAATTTGCAATTGCAGCTCAAAGATGCCACATGCAAACACAGGATTCCTTCGTACTGGAAAAAAAACTTTGATAACGCATGTTTACAATAATTTACAAAACACGAGTTTTGGGTTTTGCGCTAGAAAACGTGCATTTTGAGCTCCTTAAAGTGGAACCAAACGGGCACTTAGGGAATTTTAAATATGAATCAATTTTAAATAGAAAGGCAATTTAATGGTGCTTGCCAGCCAAAGAGAATTATGGGGTTGAAACTCCCTGTGTGGCAACCACACTGGTCACACATTTTGCTAAACATAGCCATCAAAGGATTCTCTTACAACTGAGTAATATTTCCCATTTGGTTGGTGATGTGACTTGTCTAGCAAGTTCTTTGGTAGAGAAAATGAAAAATGGGATGATAGAAAATATTGAAAAAATAGAAAATACATTTGTTTGTCATCATGTGTGTTTGGTAGGGGATGAAAAAGTAGATAAATAAAGATTAAATTACTATTATACCCTTATTATTAAAAAATAATGAAAAAGTATGGGTACTTTTGTAGTTTTTTTTTTTTTTTTTTCTCAATGCAATGTTTTCTCACCTTGTTCCCCATTTTGGAGGAAAAAAAAATGGTGGGCTCAGGTGGAAAACTCTAAACACTCCATTTTATTTTCTCTCACTTTCATTTCAACCAAAATAATGGAAAATCATATTTTTCTCTCTCTTTCTTTCCCTAGTCTTCCATTCTCTCATTTCAAGCATAATGTTTATTGAGCTTCAGTTCTGTGTAGATTAGTAACTCATTAACTCTAATTTAGTTTAACCACAATTAAAGTTTAAATGAGTTGGTGAAATTAGACCCTAGATTTATTCCACTTTGAATTATGACTTTTAGCGGACGCTTCCCATTTCACTTTGAAATGAAGAAAATCAAATCCTGTGTCTTCAACTCACCAAGGAAGCAGATTTATAAGCCATATTCTTCAATTAAATTTGTTAAACTTCGTTGTGTATTGAATGGGAGACCATTGGTTAAAATTAATTTTGTTAAGATTTATAAGCCATTTATGTGTACGAAACACCATTAATTAAAATTATTAGTGCATTGAACTTGTTACTCACTAGTTTGTAGATATTTAACCCTCCAATATTGGTTTAAAGCTGCCTCTCAAATATTTGAAAATACACTATATTGCTTGCTAGTGATCTTTGTTAGGATTCGTGAGAAACTAGCCCGACTATTCCAACTGCATCAACAATGTTTAGCCATGACATGCATTACACTTTTAGAAAGGGGGTAAATATTTAATTGGTTATGCAAATTGTACCCTCTAAGTTTGATTAAAATTTATTTCAGTCCTTTAACTTTACCCTCATTTAATTGAATCCTCTAAGTTTCAAATTTATTCAATTATGGCTTTTTGTCCAATTCCATTAAAAATTGTCATAAAGTATGTAATTAACTAATTAAAAAATTTGAAAAAAAAATTTCTCACATAAAAAATCTTTGATATATTTTTATTAACAAAATTGAATAGAAGACCTGAATTAAATAAATTTGAAAGTTAAATGACTCAATTGAACGAAAGTAAAGTTAAAAGACTGAAATTAATTTCAATCAAACTTAGAGGGTGCAATTTGCATTTTTTTACTTTACTTTACTCTACTCTACTCCCCTCCACTTCCTCTCCTCAATCCAAGTGGGCTATAAACTCTACTTTTAGATGTTGTGAGGGGCCATCTTGTAGATAAGGAACTACTTTAGTATAAGAGTTGTAATCTTCACTTAGTTCACTACCATATATGCAACTTAATATATAATATATAGAAATATAATAGATTTTTTTAATTTTTTTTTTAATTTTTCTTTCGAAATAGTTTTTAAAAATTCATTTTTCGTCTCATTTATCTTATTAAATATTTCTTTTTCAATTCATCCTTTGAGTAAGGTTTGAATGGCTTACAAATTTGCATCAGCATGCTAAATTAACAACTACTGAAAGTCATTTTAGGTAAAACTCTTAGGGGTGTTCACCAAATTGCAAAAACTGCACAAATTACAAAAATCACACCAAAATCGCTCACAAAATGGCATAACTGCATCGCTTCGCAAATAACAGTACACCACACTGCATGTGCATTGCAATTTATGGTTTTATAATAAGAAAACCGTACTACACTGCACACTCACTATATATTAATATATCTTTTTTAATATTAAATATATTATTAATAGTTTAATAATCCTAGTTTTCAAAAAAAAAAAATTAATAACCCTAGCAAGTGTTGATTAGAAAAGCCATCCCAAAATAAAGAAAAACTAGCTCAATAGTTTAAAACTTTGCCTAAAACAAATGAAAAAAAAAAATCAATTTTGGACTGGGTAGGAAAAATCCAAAATTTGAAAAATATACCGGTTTCAAACAGCATCTTATACACCACACCGCATATGTGAACGCAAAAATGAAGTGTGGTGCGGTTATGGTTTTAGCAAAATTCTAAACCACATCGCATATGTGAATGTAAAAATGAAGTGCGGTGCTATTATGATTTTGGCTAAACTGCACTGTAAAGCATGATGCTAAAAATGACCCAAAATCGTACCACAAACACCCTTAAAAGCACCCATCAAAAGATGAAAATGCGGATGAGCATTTGGTAAGGTTTGGTAATTTTCCAGATATAGTATTAATTCCATCGCATTAATAACTAAATGTACCCTTCCATCATGATGGTTGTTCCTAAGTTCCTAAGAGAATAAATAAGTCTAGATCCATAACATATTTTACTATTTTTATTTTTATAATTACTAAGTTATAAGTTGTAACTGAAGTATAATAAAGGTAATGTCACTAAGGGACTCGTGTGAAAGTTTTTTTTTTAGAGAGTTTCAACCTAAGACATCTGTTTCATATGAAAGTGATGTTGCACTAATCACAATCTTTCACCTCAAATGTAGAAAAATTGTGAAATTTATAGTTGTAGGGACCAGTTTTGGGCTCTTCTGTTATTCAGAGAATGGACCCAAGCCCAGCTAACCCTGCAATGAATTTATAGAGAATGGGTTCGAGAACTAGGCCCTAGCGAGGAATGCAGCGGCCATGCATGGATGTTTGGGGGTGTAATAACTTAAACGTAAATTGGGAGGTACAATAATGCTCCTCGGACGAGCCTTATAGAACTTGAAATCCTTATTACTTCTTTTAAGATTGATTACAAGGTTTGAAAGAACACAAGTTGCTACAGTACTTCTCAATTCTGATCCCTTTTCTATGTCCCCCTCTCAAGAGGGACTCCTTACATTATATATATCTCTTTCAGTTGATCCTGACCCTACATTTGTTGATCAGCCAGGCCACCACTTGAGAACCTGTCCCATCAGCTGCATCCCCATTCCTTCTGTGGGTTGCAGCACCCAAGGCAGTACTGTTCAGGAGTCTTATCCTCATTAATGCGGCCAGGGCGTTAGTTGAGGGCATTTAATGTGGAGGTGACAGTTCATCCGGGGCTTGTTCCTCCACCATGCTTCCACTGCCGGCGCTAGGTACCTACTATTTGCTCTTTGGGTGTTCAGGAAGATTCCCCTTGATGCGTGTCCACTTTGTGGTCTCGTCCATCCGAGGAAGGAATCTTCCTCAGCACTGTTTCTTGGGCAATTGGGCTTTACGCCCTCGTCCTCGAACCTCGGACACCTCTTCGGTGTGGGCCTTTGGGTTTGGTTCGAGGCGGGCCGTGACCGGCTAACTCTTTCTGGCCCCACAATAGTGTTTGTAACTTTAATTGTTGTATGAGAATTACCTCCACCACCATTCGTGATCTTGCTTGCCCATGGACTCTCAAATTGTACAAGCTTGCATATATTTAAACTTATTTATTTATGAAAGTAGAAATTTTGAAAGGTAAATTATACTCTTCTATAGTAAATTATTATTTTGATTATACCTGACCTTTTAAACTATTGAAATGTACTATTAACCCTAATTTTACAAATACATTACACTTAACTCCATATAATTGTTTATCAAAAAAAAAAAAATTCCATATAATTTATTTTGTGATTAATTTTGACAGAATTTGGTCTTTCAATGATAAACTCCATCAAACTTAACACTAAAATAGATGTTCAAGAAAACATTGAAACAAAATTATAATTTTTGATCGCGATGATAATTTAGAATAAGAAAATGTAATTTGTCCAAATTTAAACTTGATAGGACGAGATGAACACGCGCCTTGCAAGCGCTCATTCAAAAAAAAAAAAACGATTCAGAGCCTTCAGACTAAATACGTAATATAAACTCGGATTCACATCAGGTGCAATACCTAGGGTATTGCACCTGGTGCAATAGCTTATCAAAGGCTGAGATTGAAAGTTGAAAAAGTAACTTTCAATCTCAGCCATTAAATAAAATATATTAAAAAAGAGTAAAAAAATTAAAGTTAAAAAATGAAAAAAATTAAAAAAATTGTGAAAGAAATTGAGGTATTGCACCAGGTGCAATACCCTAGGTATTGCACCTGACGCTGATCCATATAAACTCACCCCTTTTTTATTTTGAGAAAAACATTTTCATTTTTCACTAAATTTGAAATTTCTCAGGGCTTATGTAGGGTTTACTGGAACTCTTACTGTCTCTCTCTCTCTCTCTCTCTCTCTCGCAATTTTCTCATCTTCAACCTATTTCCCGCCCTTTCGCCTCCCAAAATTTCCGTTCTGAACAATTACAATACACTTCTCCACACTTGTCTCTTTCTCTCTCCTAGGGTTTCGACCTTTTCTCGCACTACTACTACTACTACTACTACTTCTGCCACCACCATGGTCACGCCGAAGCAACTCTTATCCACAATCGAATCGGCCCTCCTCGGCCCTTCGCCTCCGACTCCCGCTCAGCGCATCGAGCTCATGCACGCCATTCGCAACTCCGTGTCCTCCCTCCAATCCCTCCTCTCATTCCCGGTAACCCTTTCAGTATAATCGAATTTGGTTATTTTGCCATTTCTGCCTTTCTGTACTGTTACTCTGATTCTTTGTGAAAATTGAAATGTAATCGCAGCTTATTTAGTTACTGGTGTTGCTCTTCTGATTCATTATTTGGTTGTTGTTAATTTTTTTGTTGTTGTTGTAAGCCTCCAAAACCCTCGGACCGGGCACAAGTGCAGTTAAGGGAAGTTAGGCTTCCGGATTCGCCGCCTATTTCGCTTGATGATCAGGACGTCCGTATTGTAAGTTTGTCTCTTACTCAGTTCCATTGTGAAAATGTAGGGAAGGAAAAATTATCTCTGGATTTTGGTGCGATTTTCGCGTTCGGTACATGTTTTAGCGAGAATAGTTGTAGTATGACCGATTAATGAATTGTTTTATTTTCCTATATTGATGGAAGTTTTGATTAGCAGTTTCAGTCGTTTATGCATTGTACCAGTTATGAACTTTCATATTTTTCATGGAAGAAGTCATGATTATGGTCCTACAGTGCAGTTTTTTATTTTATTTATTTATTTTTATCACATATTTTCTATATTTATTTTTGATATTGTGATGGATTACAGGCTCTGAAATTGAGTGATGATCTTCATCTCAATGAAATAGATTGTGTACGTTTGCTTGTTTCAGCGAATCAAGAGGTGAATTTGGGCTTTCATTTTTTTGTATAAACTTTTGGCACTATTGTCTCATATCTGTTTTATTGCTTGATTTTTCTTGATAAGTTTTATATTGTTTTGTGTTTCTAGTGGAGTTTAATGGGACGAGACCCATCGGAGATTTTACGCCTTGCAGCTGGACTTTATTATACTGAGAGAAGAGATCTTATAACAGCCCTCTATACGCTATTTAGGGTATGTGTTTCCCTTGTCCATCCCATTCTCTTAGCGCCTTTGGTTGTAAGTTGGCCTTTGTTCTTTCTAATGAATTCTTTAACTGTTGCTGCAGGCTGTTGTGCTGGATCAGGGTCTTGACGCTGATATAGTATCGGATGTTCAGAAATATCTAGAAGATCTTATCAATTCTGGGCTCAGACAGCGCTTAATTTCTCTTATAAAGGTTTGAACCTTAACAATGTTTTCTTTCACATCATGCCTACTCAAATGTGTAGTTATGCCTTTCAATGCAAGCATGTTCCCTTAGTATTGTTAGTGTTTTAGTCTTAGTTCAGTCAATTGAAATAAGATTTAATGATCAGAGCATAATTCTTGTAATTCCAGAGAGATGTTGATTATGCTTTTTGGCAGTTAATTTAATCTGACCCGTTTTCTTGATTTTCTTATGGACTTGTTCCAATGACTTATTATAAGATATAATTCCTTTTACTTTGACTACTAACCTTGTGGATATAAGAAATGTACTACTTACCAATTTATGTGTGTACAACCTTTTATTAATTTATTTTGATAATCAAGCGGAGATTTTATTATCAAAGAAAACCCAGTACAAAAATCACAGAACCAAAGAAAACCCAGAACCTCAGGAACACCCAAAACAAGAACCAGAAATAAGGCTCCCTAAGCAATCTCCCTGTAGCAACCAAAAATGAAAAGAATAGAAGGATCATAGATTTCTCAGAGAGAAGATAAATATTAGTTTTATTGTTCTTCTACTGCAGCCAGGGTCCTTGTTGCTTGGGAGACCCCGTCCAACCAGAGACTAATTGATGTAGGAGTCTAATGCCTTACAAGGGTGACGATGATGTGGCATGAGAGGCTGACCTGGCACATGGCCATCCAAGCCAAAGGGTCCATTTAACATGGGCCATATTTGTTATCCATATGTACAGAGTTTGTTGCAGTACTTGAAAATTGGAGGAAAAATTAGATAGAGGCACATGCACATACTAGATTTAATAATGCTCATGGCTTCTACTTCTAACAACTTCCTGAAATGAATTAAAATCTTTGTGCCACTCTATGTTCCACCAATAAAAATTTGCCTCATGTTTCCTTATTTAATTAAATCCTCCCATTATACCCTTTTTTTTTTGTTTTTTTAAATTTTAATTTCCCAAAATAAATTAAGAAACCAAACACACCATCACCACCACCGCCACCACCAACCTTGGTCAGCGCCGGCCACCTCTACCCTTGACGTCACTGGCCAAGGCAACCACCGTCGCACTTGACATCATTGGTCATGGCAACCAACGTTGCCAGATCTACACCACCTTCGGACATCCAAGAAAATCCCACCGCCCCTCTCAATCCCACCAACCACCATCACTCCACCAAAAAAAACTCAACAAATTTGGAACCACCATCACACAGATGTTGTTTGCAAATGATATTATGAATTCTGTTTTTTATTAATTATAATCCCCCTTTATTGGAGTAATTTTAGTCATTTAAATGGCTTAACAGCCACTTGCGAAAGTTATGTTCAAAGAACTGACCTCCTCAAGCAAATTGGTCTTGAACCGAGTAAATGGGTTTCCTCAAGCAAACTTGAACAAACTTGCTTGAATGTGTGTCCATCTATTTAAACCCAACTAATGAATTATTAACCATCTCGTAGAAGGTAAAAGAAACCAATAATGGATGGTGGTTCTGGATTTGTTGGGTTTTGGCAATGGCCGGCGCCGGCCAAGGTTGATGGTGATGGTGTGTTTGGTTTCTTAATTTATTTTGGGTAATTAAATTAAGAAAAGGTACAATGGGAGGATTTAATTAAGGAAACCTGTGGCAAGTATTTATTGGTGGAACATAGAGCAGTAGAGGGAAAGTTGGACATAAGATTTCGATTCTTCTGAAATGTAACATGTGCACGTGTCATTAACCATGTTTCCTTTCAATTTTCAAATACTACAATCAAGGTTGTAAAAAGCGAAAGGCGACCCAAAGGTGCCAAGGCCTTGTATTGCCTGAGGCGTAAGGCGACAAAAAGGCACTAGCCTGAGTAAAGCGAGGTGCCAAATTCTTAATATATTTATTATACATATAGAACTTAAATCATATGTACCTAGTGTATCAAAATATTATAATTAGGTTTTTTTCAATGTGTTGCATGAATAAATTAGGTCTATCAAATTATTTCAAAATAGGATTAACATGGTTTAGGCTCTATTAGTTATTCTAACAAATAGGTTTTACAACAAGCTTCTATAGAACAATAAGTTTTACAGCAAATTTCTATAAATTAATTTAACTAATTGTAGGTTTTATAACATGCCTT
This sequence comes from Quercus suber, assembly GCF_002906115.3. Lineage (NCBI taxonomy): Eukaryota > Viridiplantae > Streptophyta > Magnoliopsida > Fagales > Fagaceae > Quercus > Quercus suber. The sequence continues at coordinate 824,508 of NW_027069581.1, forward strand.
TTTATATCAATAATCTAATAATAGGTTTCACAAAAAACTTCTATTAAAAAAAACCTTGAGGCTCTTGCCTTAGCGCCTTTTTTCATGGATTAAGGTGGTCGCATTGCTTGCCTAGGCTTTGAAGGTGAGCGCCTCACTAAAGGCGCCTCTCCTTAGAGCCTTTAAGGCGCCTTAGTGGTGCCTTGCCTTGCCTTTACGTGAGCTCCTGGCTTGCCTTTGACTACAATGCTATAATAAACTTGGCACATTTGGATTTAGCTACAATAACCATATGGTTCATGTGAAATGAACTCTTAGGCTTGATTGGCCTTGTGCCATGTCACTCTATTGTGCCTTGTCATTATTATCCTTGTAATACATTAGACTGTCCTGCAACTTAGATAGATATTGGGTTCAATAACAAAATCTTAAATCTGAATTTGGTTTGAATTGGTTGGATACTCTGGTTCTGATATTAAAAATCAAGCCAGCTTAGACTCTCTCTTAATTAAGGAAGTTTAAGCATATCCACTCATTGATTACTATATCATTGACGTTCACCAAGGAAAACTTCTGTTGGATCCTACTTTTTGTGTAGCCACTTTCGTTAATGTTTTGAGCATAATTTCTGTCTGTTTAATTACAGGAACTGAATCGGGAAGAACCAGCAGGTTTGGGTGGGCCCCACTGTGAGCGCTATGTTCTTGATTCTAGAGGTGCTCTTGTTGAGCGGCAAGCAGTGGTTTGTAGGGAAAGACTCATACTTGGCCATTGCCTTGTCCTTTCTGTTCTGGTTGTGCGGACAAGTAAGATTCAAACCAATTTCAAGTTGAATACGCTATTTTATTACTTGCAAGTTGAACATTTATAATTATAAGTGACCTACACAAGTGTTGCAGTCACAACATGGGTTTCTGATGGCAACTAACAGCACATCTTGAGACAAAGTTGGTTAACTTATATTTTATATACCTATTAAAATATTGAAAAAAGAAAAAGAAAAGAGGTTATGTATTTGTAACTTTATGCGACTCCCTTTACCCCATGTGTTGGGGAAAGCAAATAAAAAATAAGACTAATGTACACTTTTGGCCCCTAAAGTGGGTTGTTTTGATTTTGGCCCTTTACGTTTCAAAATTTTGATTCTGGTCCTCCATGTTTGATTCCATTTTCATACTGCCCTTGTTGTCCATTTTTGTTAGTAATTTGACCATCCATAATTTGTTTTTTTTTTTTCCTATAACAATGAAATTCCTAGATTCCATACATTTTAAAGCTAGTATTTCATGAAATAGTTAAACACGAAGCGAATTGAATGGTTAGATTACTAATGAAAATGGATGGCAGGGTCAATATGAAAATGAAATCAAACATGAAACTCTAAAATGAAAACAACCCCAAACTTTAAGGGCCAAAAGTGTACTTTAGTAAAAAAAAATAAAATCTTTGAACTGCACTTCGTTTCGTTTGTTTGATTCTTAAAGTTAGCCGCTTGAAGTTTTACCCCACAAGTTTTGTCATGAGCTTGCGATTGGCATCTTATCATTCATGATGTATCCTCTATGAAATGTAATTATGGCAATCTAGCTCTCCATATTCTCATGATTTGTGCTGGCTACCAGTAGAAAAACACTAAGATAAAATAATTGGAAGATATTAACCATGCTCCTTCTTGAGGGTTATCTGTCACATTAAGATAGAATATGAAGAATTTGATCTTAGAATTCTTTAGAATGTAAAAAAAGTTGTTCTTATACAGAAATCTTCTGATTTCCATCTTGTGGTATTTGAAATTCTACAAATTCAGAGTTACTTAGAATACCTCCCTCTAGCATGGCTTTTGTGAAGTTAACTGTTGTTTGATTGCATGGGATTTAACTTGTTGAATAGAGTTGTAGGTATACCTCAATTAAGTATGCAACTGGGTGTGCATATATCCATAGTTTCTGACTCATTGTAACCATAGTATGTTTGGGTTGGAATTTCCTTATTTTAGCTAGGTTTGACAGTGAGTTGAGGGGCGAGTATTGATTCTTTGAGCTTGCCTGCACTCAGTAGTTCAGCTTGGTTAAGTTGATTTAGTAGTAGCTGAATCTTAATGATCGGGAAAAGTTCCTGAGCCATGCAAGCATTGTTCGATTTTTATGTTGTACTATCAATGCCTAGCAGAAGGATAAGAGATTGATTGAATATATCTTATGAATATATGCATCAGAATATAAGTCCATTCCCATGAGAATAAGCAATGGCCATGAAGCTGGAGATATGGCATAATGAGGCCAAATCTATACTATTTTAAGTGTACGAACATGAGTGATAGATCCCAAGCTAGGTCTTGTGTTTTGGTCCTGGAACCTAGGTTCTTTAGTATATGTTGACATTGCAATGCCTTAACTTAAAAAAATAAATATGACAATTCAGTGTCACTCCCCGTTGGCATATCTAGAAAAAGTTTGTATTTTGCATTATTTTTCTTGCTTTTTTTTTTTTTTTTTTCATTAATGAATTTCTGTTCTTACTGATCATAAAAAAAGGTTATTTCCTAAACACATCTACATTTTAGAGCCCATGTTGAATTTGTTTAAAATATATTCTGTTTCTTTGTCCAGTAAAAGCCAAATAAGGGTAATCCAAATGTGATGCAATCAATTGTTTGTACTTTTCTCTTAGAAGAGTATTCATATTGCTAGTGCTGTATCATGTCTTGTTTGCAGGCCCAAAGGATGTAAAAGATATTTTTTCCACTTTAAAAGATAGTGCTGCTGAACATAGTCAGAGTAACACCACCTTAAAACATCAGGTATGTGTTTATATTCTTATGGACTGAAGATTATTTAGCTTATTACATTTAGGGTTAGGTTTGAAAATTACTGAGTGTTTGACACACTTAAGACACACATGGAATCATGGATAAGAATCCAGTCAGGGCTGAATTGGATGGCTTGAGAAGTTTGAGCTAGTGGAATTGTGGGAAGATTGATAAAGAAAATATCGTATTCGTTGTTGCCATCTAGCAGGAAAGTACAGAGATCCCATTATAGGTGGAGGTTTTTCTTGTTGGTGGCAGTAGTCTTTGATTTCTAAATGGGCAACGCTGTTTAGACTTTGGAGAGTGTTTGTTGTGCTCCCTTGGATAAAATCTTCATTAGCAACATGGCAGATTTTATGCCTTTGATTTTTTTGAATTGTTTTAGCCATAAACTGGAGAGAATTCCCCACCCCCCAAAATCAAAAAAAAAAAAACTCCTCAACACAAACACATTGTATGTATTATTCATGAATTTATTTTACTTATCAAAAAATATATATATTCATGAGTGTAATTTGATTTACATGTTCTCATGCAGTTATATACTTTTACTGTTTTATCACATAATACTATTTGTTGTTGATGCAGATTACGTTTAGCCTTCTTTTTTCTCTTGTCATCGCTTTCGTATCAGATGCTCTGAGTGCAGCACCTGATAAAACATCCGTTCTCTCCCGTGATGCATCTTTTAGGCATGAATTCCATGAAATTGTAAGATGAGAAATCTTGGTGGTTTGTTTTTTACTCAATCTCTATAATGTTTTTGCAATGATTCAGAAATTACTCATGATCATGCATGGTTTAGGTGATGACTGTTGGAAACAATTTAAATGTTGAGGGCTTTGTTGATGGTGTAAGGCTTGCTTGGGCTGTACACTTGATGTTAATCTTAGACGTGATTGCTGCGAGGGAGTCTGTTTCAAATGCTTCATCAAATGATTTAGGTTACCTACATTCGTGCTTGGAAGTTCTTTTCTCAAACAATGTCTTCCAGTCATTATTGGAAAAAGTTCTTCGAACTGCGGCTTACCAGGTTTATTTGTAATATCACTTTTTTCCTTGCTGAATTTTTACAAATTTGACATATTCTTAAGTGTGGTACTGGTAATATTAAGGCTCTATGTTTCAGAGTTAGTTGTGTTTTCTGAATGAAAACATTTTCAAGGAAAACTGCTTTTTTTTGGTGTTTGATTGTGTTCCTGAAAATGCTCTAGAAAACGTTTTCTAACATTTGACTCATACAAAAATCACAAATTTTCCTATATTATTTTATATGAATATTAAATAACAACTTTAATTCACCACTATAAGATATTAATACGGAACTACTAAAATCAACCTAAAAAATAAGAAGAATCAAAATAAAATAGCTATATTATTTTATATGAATATAAAATAACAACTTTGACTCACCACTATAAAATATTAATACAGAACTACTAAAATCAACCTAAAAAATAAGAACAATCAAAATAAAATAGCTAAAAGTTACACTTATAAATTATTGAAAATTTTACTTATAAGCACAAGCAAAATAAGAGTGTGACAACAAAAAGCAAAATACAAAACAAAAAAATTTAATAAAAGTATCAACTAAACAATAATTATCCATTGCCCATCCAATCTATTAATTTTGGGTAGGATCCAACTTGCCCATGTACTCAATACACATTAATATGCACTTAAAAAGTTGTTTTTGTGTGACTTTTAAAAGTTTGGGGCTGATTCTTGAAGTTTTGAGGCATATTGTGATCATTTTCTATGTTTTGGGAGGTATTTTCGTCATTTCAATGGTTTGGGGGTATATTTATCATTTTGGTAGTTTTAGGGATTATTAAGTCTTGGTGGTGGTTTGAAGGTATTTTGGTGGTTTTGGGGTTTCAAGGTTAGTTTGATCATTTCAAAGGTTTCCTGGGGGTTGTCATTTTTGAGGTTCTGAGGATGTTTCAATTATTTTGAAGGTTTCGAGGGACATTTTTGAGGTTTTTAAGGTATTTTGGTCATTTAAGAGATCCAGCTGTATTTTATCACTGTAGAGGTTTTTGTGTTATTTTGGAGAGGGAGAGAGAAGGTAAGGTTTTTTTCCTCAAGGCTTAAAACATTTTACTTTCCTTTGATGAGCATCAAAAGGATTAACATCAAGCTCTTATCTCTTGGCACTGGTGATGGATGAGCTCACTAAGTGCATGCTTGGCATCATGTTAAACCATGCTTTTTCAAAATGCAACATTTATACCATTTTTAAAAATTGAAGAATAAGCTATATCATATCAATTGGACATTGGGGTAATGGAGCTGTTTTGGAGTACAGTTACTTTGCGTCTATTGTGGATGGTTTGAAGGTTTAGAGAGGCCTTCTACGGAGCTGAAGCTAGTGTTTTACTGTTTTTGCGTGTTCTGTATGAGTGGATGTCTGTGTTGTCCACCTTCTCTTCTCCCTCTTTGCTTTACTTTCACTAATAGCTCTTCTATGGCTTGATTGTATCTTTCTCTCTTAGTATATTCCTTGTATACTGGGTTTCAACAATAAATATTATTATTCATTAAAAAAAGGCACTAAATTGATTTAAGAAGAAGTCTCTTGGCTATGCTTTTTGCAGATTTAGTTTTAGTGGATGAAATTAAAGGTGGATATTAAATTAAAAAATTATGGAGACACTCTAGAATCTAAAGGTTCATGACCCAACTTAGGTATGTTTTTTTACTTGGACTTCTGTGATGGGTAAGATTCTTACATTGAATCACTTACACTGCCGAAGGGCTATCATGATTGATTGGTGTTACACGTGCAAGAACAATAGGGAGTGTGTGGATCATTTGTTGCTTCATTGTAAGTTTGCTAAGGTGTTGTGGTCTTTTGTATTCTGTTTGTTTGGGGTGCAGTGGGTGATGCCAAGGAGGGTGCGTGAAGTGTTGGAGTCTTGGGGGTGGGTGGCATTTGGTGGGCTGTTTCATAATGCCTTATGTGGACAGTTTGGAAGGAGTGTAATAAGAGAGCTTTCGAAGACTTAGGAGCACAACAGAGCTGAAGTCTATTTTTAGGGGGTCCTGCTTGAATGGATGGCTGTTCTTCCAGGCCATTTTCTCTCTTCTTTTTTAGATTTTACTGATTGTTGTAAAGTAGCTTGAGAATGTCCTGTAGAACACTGCTTGTGTATTGCTAGGCATCCCTTGTTTGACACATAATAGACTTTTATTTACTTATCCAAAAAAAAAAAAAAAGTAGGACTGAGATAGAGATATATGGAATGTAAGTTTAGTAAAAAAAGAAACAGAGATGAAGGGGCTGTAACTTGTAAGGCTGATATTGAAGAGATACAAAAGAGACAGAGAGAGCTTTCAATATCTTTTTTTTTGGATAAGTAATGAATATTTATTGAGAACCAAGAAAAGCCTTATGTTCATGATGATGAACACAGAGGGAAAGAATTTCAAAAGTCTCAAAAGTTAAATCTCAGGGAAACTTGAAAATCTAAAATAGAAATACATTGTGTAAAACCCCAAATCCAGGACCAATGAATGTGAGTACGAGCAAAAAAAGCTTTCAATTGATCTGATGAGCTTTCCCTATCTTCAAAGGTACGATTATTCCTCTCCTTCCAAGCAAGCCACATCAAACAAGCTGGCACCATTTTCCATATATCTGAACCAAACTTACCAAGCTAGTTTCTCAAGCTGGCACATTCCCCGGCAAAACCCTCTGAATCCTAAACATTTGAAGTGCAACTCCCAAAAAAAATGGAGAGACTAAAGAGGATGTGAATCATAGGATAAGAACAAGGTGTAAGTATGAAGTGGAGAAATGCATGAGGAGCATTGTGTGATCATAGGATATTTATTTTATAAGACTACTATAAAACAAGTTATGCACTATACCAATCCAAAAAAGAAAAAAAGAAAAAGATGACAAGCTATGCTCTATGGTACTAGATGTTGGACTGTTAAGCAGCAACATATTCATAAAATGAGTGTAGCTGAAATGAAAATGTTAAGATGAATAAGTGTAAATATATGGAAAGATAAGATTCATAATGATGAACTTTTCTTAAAGATACAGGTGGCCCCTATTGATGAAAAGAGTCACTTGGGATGGTTTGGTCATGTTTAGGGTAGAGCGATTAATGCACCGGTTCTTATGCAGCATTTCTTTGGGGGTTACTGTTTGATCTGGTTTCATGTTATCTCATAGTTCCCATTATATAGTTGGTCAAAGTTTACAATCATTGTAGCATGCATAGAATGAAATGTAACAGGTTTATATCTTTTTACCTATCAAAAAAATAATCTGGTTTCATGTCTTTACTTTGTTCTGATGTTGCACCCATTAATAACTCGTATATTTCCCCTTCTAGAAAATTGATTGTTATGTTATTTCATGTCCAGATTGCTGTAACATTTTGATTTAACTTGATCTGAAATAAGTAATCAATTTTAAGATTGTACCTTTGTAATTTGTCTCTCATTGGCATGTCATTAAGTCTGCTGTGTTGTTTGCTTTGTAATTTATACAGAATGATGACGAGGATATGATATATGTGTACAATGGTTATCTGCACAAGCTAATTACCTGCTTCTTGTCTCAGCCAACTGCCAGAGACAAGGTCAGTTTGATATATATATATATATATAATATGTTTATGTATTCTTTTCTCTCTTAAATATATGGCATTATGATAGAGTGAAAATTGATTGGTTGAGATGTCATTTCTCTACCAAATGATGATTTCAGTGACTAATTTGCCTTCTATGTATGTCAGTTCATCTGAATAGTGTAATAGAGTCTATAGAGATTGCAACTTTAGTATGTCAAACTATTGCTGATTGGAATAGCTTGTGGATGATGACGACGACGACGATGACCAGATCTTTATTGCATGATTGGCTTTATATCTTTTGATGGCTCCTGCCATTATTATTAGATTCCATGAAGCAGGGTTTTGAGTTGTGTTTGAACAGCAGGTGTTTAGACAATGAAGAACCTATTTTATACATTGGTTTGAAATAGAGAATTGTGAGCTTGGAATAATGTTTTTAATTTTTGTTGTTTACTTGTTTCTTTAATAAGAATTTGTATGTATGCAGAAAAAAGCTTAAAGAGGTGTATGAATCGCATAATTTTTTTTACTGGAAACAGATTAATTTCCATTTCTGGGGAATTGGTGAGACTGGTGGGCAAGCATTATAACTAATTCTTTCAGGACAGCTTGTAGGTTTTGTTGCTTTTGGTCATGGATTTCTTTTCTTTTAGTGGTGGGGGTTGCGGTAAATTCCTTTTGAAATTGAGATGATAATCGTTTGCAAATTTCTTTCTGGCACTTTTCTCTATCTATTTTAGTGGCTGATAGACTTGAATAATTTTAGCTGGGTTTCCTTTGGAATAGAATAATCTTAAGGGGGTTTAAAAAGATTTAGTCTTTTGAACAAAATAGACCTAAACAAGGGACCTAAGTTGTCTTGGTTCAAAATTAACTTGTTGCTGCATCACTCTTTCTTACTTTTGTGCATATTTAACTCTCTTCCTTATAACATGTATTTGATTCCCTAGTTATCATTGGTCTTTCTCTGGCTTCAAGCATGTGTTCTTTCTGTACTTACGGTTCTGTATACTTTTTCACAGGTGAAAGAATCAAAAGAGAAAGCCATGAGCGTTCTTAGTCATTACCGGATGGCTAGCTCACATGATTATTCACATGATGGCAACTTGAATTCTCAAGAAGCCATTGAAACTGGCTCTTTAACATTTGTCTCCCTCCTGGAGTTTGTGAGCCAAATTTATCAGGTTAGTTTGAACTAAATTAAATCACTTTGAATCTTCCAAAATAATTGCTTGTTTAATATACCAATGTAAATTATATAAATGTGAAATGAATCTCAAAAATCCCAAGTGATATGTTCTAATTGGAAATTGTGGATTCCAGTTAGCTCAATTGTTAAAGTCTCTGATTGTCAAATAAGAGAATCATCATGGAGCGGATGCCATAAGTTGAAATTTTATTATATCTATATTTAAAAAAAGGGTTCTAATTGGAAATTAAACATTTATAGTTATCTTCTGTGTGTAGGCAAATATTATTCTGAAAAGGCTGTCTAGATCGAATTTTCTGTGTAGGTAAATCTGTTTTTTTTTTTTCAAATCGTTATTTAGGTCAAACCAAATGATATTGCTTGTTAATCAGAATACATAGATGAATAATGTACTCCCTCTGTGTCATTCTGTTCTAGTCTATAACTTTTTGGGATATTCCAAAATTTGTGTCACTTTCTAGAAAGAGTGTGTAGTGTTTTGGACTTTACTAATTTACCCTTGAATTCAAAAACGACCATAGTTCATAGACATGAAAAAGAAAGGGTAATTTGGGAAATAGCTCTATTTGAAAGTAAAATCATTAAATGTATTGTCCCCTTAAAAATTTGGAGTTATGAAGGACCAACAAACTGGGATGAAGTGTGTGATTTCGTTTTTTGCCTACCTTTGCTAAAAATAAGAATGATTTACTTTTTTGCTATGAATTTTTCTGTAGTATAGCTTCTTATGCTTATGTTAATTATATTATTATCAGAAGGAACCAGAGCTGTTGTCTGGCAATGATGTTCTGTGGACATTTGTAAATTTTGCTGGAGAGGATCATACAAATTTTCAAACACTTGTGGGTTTCTTGAATATGCTGAGTACCTTGGTATGTGAAATGAATTTCTTTATTCTTCATAATCCTGTAATCGGAGAATTTTTCATCCTCATTATGGTATATCTTTTTTGATTTTCACGTTCTGATGTTACCTCTAGGCTTGTAGTCAAGAAGGAGCTTCAAAGGTTTTTGAGTTACTTCAGGGGAAGGCATTCCGGTCTGTTGGGTGGAGCACTTTGTTTGATTGCTTATCAATCTATGATGAGAAGTTTAAACAGATCATTCAAACTGCCGGTGCAATGCTACCAGAGTTCCCTGAGGGGGATGCAAAAGCACTAGTTGCATACCTGAATGTTCTTCAAAAGGTTCTTACTTGTTCGATATTATGATTTTATCAGCCTTTTGATTTTTTTGCATTTCTTTGGATGTTTCTTTAAAAGACGTTCCAAAATTTCCAAGCAATCTAACTCTGTAAAGCCATCTTGTGACTAAACTTGGTTTTCTCTACATAAGAATTGGCATGGGAGGTTTGGTGATAAATTCCACTTGAGATGGTTTGGCCATGTTTAGAGGAGAGAAATTAATGCATCGGTAAGGAGTGAGTTGACCCGCATTGAGGGAATTAAAAAAGGTGGAGGAAGACCCAAAATAACATTAGTAGAAGTAATAAAAAAATGGACTTATCGATTAAGGGAAGAACATAGAATATAACTTTAGATAAAATAGAATGGAGGAAAAGATACATGTGGCTGACTCTATCTAATCTGTTGAGGATTCATAGTTGACCCCAAAAATTTGGAATTAAAGGCTGCTTCTTGTTGTGGGGGCTCAATTCCATGTTCTCGTGTTTTTCTTGCTGCTTTTGCAGATACTACTTGTTCTAATTCACTTTTTTTTTCTTAATTTTTGGACTCTTGTTAGAGTTATGTGTTGATGCATTGAAGCTTTTTAATTGCTTGTTTGTGTTTTTATAAAATAATTTTCCATCCACATAAGGTGCGTGATTGCCTCCATTTTGGTGATTTCCTTAGACATTTTACATAACTCTATAAATTGCAATGTATTGTCTAATATTATGTATATTTTTTTGGAGATAGGTTCAAGTTACACCTGGTATAACTCTTATAGAGTTATACATTTTTTAAACCATTGATTTTCATTAGATCTAATGGTTAAAAAAATACTAGTGACATGCCATATCTGATATCATTAAGTCATTAAATTCTCTTCTAAAAATAAACAAAATGTCAATTAACACTCACCCCCACCGTTTTCTTCTTCTTCTTCTTCTATCTCTCTTTCTTTCTCTCTCATGACTCATCTACCAAGACCTCCATAAACTCCTCCAGTGAACCAAATAAATCAACAAGGGATAAAGCATTAGCATTTTTCATCTTTTCAGTTAGATGTGAATTATATGCATCTGTGTAAATAGATTTCAATGGAATTGACAACGATTGAATTAATTTTTTATTTGACAATTCTCCTGAAGTAAACATATACAAGTAACAAACAACATTCCCTGCATTAGCAAACCAACCGATTTATTAATTTTAATTTTTTGTGATGGGAATGTTAGATTGGATGCGAATTGGTGCTTTTTTCTTTGACTCTTCTATATTCCTAACAGAGAAGTTATACGCTCCACCCAAAATTCCAATTAAATTAAGATACTATAGAGATGTTGTAGTATAGTGGCTATTCTGTGTTAGATGCCCTGTACGTGAACTCAATACATGTGATGGTGGTACTTCTAATAAGTCTTTTAAAAGGATTTCATGTAGCTTTTCGATACCCTGTATGCAAACTCAATACATGTAATGCTGAGCTGGGGGAAAATTGCATTAATACCAATAAAATTACAATGTATCAATTCCCTAGTTGATTTATTCGGTTCATTGGACGAGTTTATGGAGTAACTAGTAGATGAGAGAGAAAGAGAGAAGGATAGAAGAAGAAGAAAACCGTGGAGGGTGAAAGTATTTATTGACTTTTTGTTTATTTTTAGAAGAGAATTTAATGACTTAATGAAATTAGATATGGCATGTCACTAGTGTTTTTTTAACCATTAGATCTAATGAAAATCAATGGTTTAAAAAAGGTGTAACTCTATAAGAGTTACACCAGGTGTAACTTGAACCCATTTCATTTTTTTGATACATTGATAGTTATTTGTACGGGGATTTGACTTCTGGATGTCTTTGTAAATACCAAGAGGTGTCAATTGAGCTACGTAGCTCTTGGGAGCATTATGCATATTTATAATCATTAGTTTTTAAGAGGGGAAATTACACATTATCTCCCTAAACTATGACCCTTTTTAAACTTATCCCCCCAAACCTTTTTTTTTGATAAGTAGTGAGACTTATATTCATCATTAAAAAAACGCAAAATAGCCATTACAGGTGTTCATGATGGTGAACACAATAAACAGCGAACCAAAGCAACAAAAAAAGAAAAAGAAAAGTAACTTAAGGGGCACTTCTAAGGGTAGAAAAGAACTCCAAAGTAGAAGAACCCCAGCACTTAGCCCATTCAAAAAGAGTATTTTGACAGAGTGCTTGTAACTGAACAAGCGTTCTCTCCAGAGCCTTAAAAGAGCGCCGGTTTCTTTCCAACCAAACAACCCACATCAAACAACCAGGAACCATATTCCATATGTCCGAAGCAGATTTCCCCAACCAATTAATCCAGCAAGACACCAAACTCTCCACAGAACCTTGCATGACCCATTGAATCCCAAAAGCTTGTAACATTTGCACCCATAAAGAATAAGCTATAGGATAGTGAATGAGAAGATGGTCCACAGATTCCGCAGAACAGCAGCACATACCGCACCTATTCACTAAAGGGAGGTCCCAGAGCATCAAATTATTCAAGGTAAGAATTCGACCATGGGCTGCAGTCCACAAGAAGAATGCCACCCTCTTGGGCACCTTGACTTTCCAAATCCCCTTCCATGGGAAGCAACAAGGAGATGTACCCCTGATCTTATGATAGAAGGAACGAGTATCAAACTTACCATTCCCATTAAGGCAGCAATGGGGTCTATCACACCCAATACCTCTAGGGATCCGAGCCTGAATGAGTTCTAGGAAAGAGAAGGCAGCCTCAAATTCCCTCTCATGAAAATTCCTATAAAAACTCACATTCCGACATCTACTTCTCCCATCCTCATGATGATCCAACAAGTTAGACATACAGGCTTTCTTGTCTCTAGAACACACATATAGCTGAGGATAGAGCATTTTAAGAGAGATATCCCCAACCCACCTATCATGCCAAAAATGAATGTGAGAACCATCACCCACCACAAAAGCCAAGTGTTTGGAGAACCTCTCCCAACTGGTATTAATACCATGCCAAAGGCCACACCCGTATGCCCTTCTACAATCTTTAGTAGTCCACCCCCCTTGGCCCTCGTCATATTTGGTGGCAATAACCCTCCGCCAAAGACTAGATCCTTCTTGGCCAAACCTCCATAACCATTTCCCTAATAGAGCTTGGTTGAAGTGACCTAACTTCCTAACCCCCAAACCACCCATCTCAAGAGGTGAACACACCTTCTCCCAAGCCACCAAAGACTGTTTAAAATACTCCTCCGAAGATCCTCACAAAAATTTCCTTTGAATATGCTCCAATCTGTCAGTCACTGCTACAAGGATGGTAAATAAGGAAAGATGGTATGTGGGAAGACTAGAAGGGTACTCTTCAAGAGAGTAAGTCTACCACCCTTAGACAAATATAGATGCTTTCAACCAGATAGTTTCTTCTCCATCTTCTCCAAAATGAGGTTCCAAATGGATGCAGTCTTGAACGGGGTGCCCAAAGGCATGCCCAAATATTTCATGGGCAGGCTACCCACCCTACAACTGATAATACTAGCCAAATCAACAATATTACCAACCTCCCCCATTGGGACAATCTCACTCTTCCCCACATTTACCTTTAAACTAGTAAATGCTTGGAAGCATGACAAAGCTAGTCTAATAGCCAACAACTGATCTCTAGAAGCATCATAGAACAAAATAGTATTGTTTGCAAAAAGTAGCTGTGATATGCAAACCCCGATAGAGTTCACTGGTACCACATGAAAGCCACGAAGCAAGACCACTATCCTCAGTTTTCTTAAGGATTTGAGATAAAACTTCCATTACCAAGAGGAAAAGAAGAGGGGACAAAGGATCTCCTTGTCTCAACCCACGAGAGCTTCCAAAAAAGCCTGCCGGAGATCCATTCACAAGAATTGAGAAACAAACAGTAGAAATGCAAGCCTTAATCCACTCCCTCCACTTCAACCCAAAGCCCATCCTATTTAACAAATAAAGCAGGGCATCCTAATTAACATGATCGTAAGCTTTTTCTATATCCAACTTACAAACTACACTCGGGGAATGACACTTCAATCTACTGTCCAGACACTCATTAGCAATTAACACTGAGTCCAAAATTTGTCTTCCACCAACAAAGGAATTTTGGGTCTCTGAGATAAAACTGTCTAGCACCACCCTCAGCCTATTCGTCAACACATTAGACAACAACTTGTAAACACTGCCCACCAAACTAATAGGCCGAAACTCCTTAATATTGACAGCATTAGGTTTCTTAGGAATGAGAGTGAGGAAAGAAGCATTAAGAGACCTTTCAAAAACTAAATACCTGTGAAAATGCTTGAAAACAGCCATCACATCAGCCTCCACCACCCTCCAACATTTACTAAAAAATGCTATGGTGAACTTGTTCGGGCTAGGGGCTTTATCCCTCTCCATCTCTACCAGCACCTGGGAGACTTCTTCTTTCGAGAACTCCCTCTCAAGGAACAACCTATCATCCTCCCCAATACTAGCAAAATCCAACCCATCCACAGTTGGACGCCATGTGTCTGTCTCTGTATAAAGATCTTGATAAAATTGGACCACCTGAGCTCGCACAACACGTTCATCCTCATATACTACCCTATCCACCGCAACACTTCTAATATGATTAGCTCTTCTATGAGAATTTGCTAATCTATGAAAGAAGCGTGTATTGTTATCTCCTTCCTTCACATACAGAGCACGGGACTTTTGTCTCCAGAAAGTCTCTTCCATTGAAGCTAAAACTTCAATCTCACCTTTAACTTGAGTATGGCGAGCTTGATCCTCATGCGAAAGGCCTAGAATATCTTCCTTGGCATCCAAACCCAATAATTCAGACGGCAAACTCTTCTTTTTAAAAGCCAAATCACCAAATACCTCCTTATTCCACTTTTTTAGGTATTAAGAGCCTTTAATTTCTAAGCCAAAACAAAGCTAGGTGATCCTGTAAAGCAATAACTGGTCCACCACTGTTGAACCTTCTCAACAAAACTGTCAACCTTTAACCACATGTTCTTAAACTTAAAAGCATCACGCCCCCTCCCCACAACTCTAGATTCCACCAAAATTGGACAATGATTAGAAATAACACGAGGAAGCACCCTCTGGGACACATTTCCAAAGTGATCCTCCCAATTAGCAGAGACCAACGTCCTGTCAATGCGAGACATAGACTTCGGTTCGGAATCCCTAAACCAAGTGAAAGAAGCCCCTCTAGTGGTAAATCCACTAGGAAATTATTCTCTATGAAATCTAAAGACGCAAACATGGCTGGGCTGAAAGAGTCACAGCCAAGCCTCTCACAAGGATATCTAATAACGTTGAAATCACCAAATAAAAACCAGGGGTTATTCCAACGAGTCCGCACTGTTGATAACTCCTCCCACAAATCAGCCCTATGAAGGTCTATGTTTGGACCATAAATGCCAGTACAAACCCATACAAACCCATCCAAAACACCCCTAAAAAGAACACTAACCGAAAACTGACCAACCAACACATCCATTTTCTCGACCACCCGTTTATCCCAAATCAGCAAAACCCCCCCAGATGATTGAACCGCATCCATTTTCTCGATCACCTATTTGTATGTGCTATTGTAATGAGTAATCTGTGGATCACGTGTTATTTTTTTGTCTGACAGCTCATTCTTTTTGGACGCATATGCGTCGGTTGTTTGGGATCGATTGGGTCATGCCAAGTTCATTTGCAGACTTATTATTTTGTTGGTATCATTGGCTTGGGAAGCATAGTTTTGATATTTGGAATTTAGTTCCAGGCTGTTTAATGTGAACTATTTGGATTGAACGGAATCGGCATTCTTTTGAGGATAATGGGAAATCTGTGGTTCAGTTATTAGATTTATGCCAATGGACCATCTTTGATTGGTCTCGGTGTTGGGGTCTCTCAGATTGTTCTACTCTTATGGATTTTCTTTTATCTATTAGAATAGCTTAGTGGCTGTTTGTGTCTTTTTGTTTCTTATTACTCTTTGCGCACTACCGTGAACTCTTTGTATTTTTCTTGTTATTCCTTTTTCAATTATTTTTTCTTCTTACTTATCAAAAAAAAAAAAAAATGTAATTTTCCCTTTTGAAGAAAAGCACCCAGACCCTGCAAAAGCAGGAGCATTGTACATTGGGTATGGGCTTTTTAGTTGTTGAGAAAAACAGTGGAATGGGTAAACGAATCTGAAATATAAGCTGAAGAGGTTCTTAAAAATGTTTTACAATATGTTAGGTTCTCAAATGTTAGCCTGTTGGTTAATGAGTCATTACCTTTATATTCTCCCTTCCAATAGAAAGGAATAACTGCATTTTGATGCTGACTTGGCATGTGATACAGGTTATGGAGAATGGGAACCCCATTGAAAGGAAGAATTGGTTTCCTGATATTGAACCACTATTCAAGCTGCTTAGTTATGAAAATGTGCCTCCGTATCTGAAGGTTGACATCTGTAGTTTATATTGCTTTGGTGGAGTCTCATGGTATAACATTTGCAGCTTCTTGTCTCTGTTGGAGGTTAGAAGCTGCAAGTGAAATTTTATTCACAGTTTTTGACCCAGAATATCACATGCCATTACAGGGTGCTTTGCGGAATGCAATAGCTACTTTTGTTCGAGTCTCTCCTGTTCTAAAGGATACGATTTGGAGCTATCTTGAGCAGTATGATCTACCAGTGGTGGTTGGGAAGAGTGCACAGCCGATGTCAGCACAGGTTAGTATGTTTGAATGGTGTCCATTCTTAAAGTTTTATATAGCTAATTGACCACGATGAAACCTAGTGCATTCAGATTGAGAAACTGAGATATTATTCTTAATAGAGGTTTTTATACGTAAAAGAATTTTATTGAGAATGAGGATTTACCTCATGTACACTGTCTATATCATTAGATATCCTAAAGAATTAGAACAGAAGTGAATTGCATACTCAATGACAGAGAGCCGATGAAATCTACAAAAGAATGAGTTGCACTGGGACCAAAGCATGATACCACTCAAACAATGATCTATTGAAAAAATTCTTTGAATGAACCACCCAGTTTTTCACATTATCAAAAGTGCGATAATTACTTACCCTCCATAAAGTCTGTAACAAGCATAGAGTGGCTAAGGAAGGCAATGGGATGTTCGGTATTCAGTCTTATTGTGGGGTGTTGAGAGGTCCAAGGGAGATTTCTTTTCCTTGGAGAGGGATTTGGTATGCTAAAGCACTGAAGAGGGCAGCTTTGTTTGTGTGGACTGCAGCCTGGGGAAGATTCTGATGAATGACAACCTTAGAAAAAAGGGGTATCATGTTAGTGCATTGGTGCTGTATGTGTAGGCATAGTGGGGAGTCAGGGGACCATGTCTTACTGTATTTTGATTTTGCTAATGCACTTTGGGGCTATGTCTTTGGTCTCTTTGGAGTTAACTAGGTGATGCCAAGTAGAGTAATAGATCTTCTAGTGGGTTGGTGGAATTGGTTTGGGAAACGCTCCTCTGTTGTGTTTGATATGGCTCTTGTGGTGGGAGCAAAACTTCTGCATGTTTGAAAATTTGGAAGCATTGGGAGTGAGGCTGAAGCTTTCATTTCTTAGATTACTCTGAGTGCGACAGTCATGGGTCTCAATGACAGTGTACCCCAACACAATTTACTGATCCAATCCTTTTTTCTGCATAATTTGTTTTTTATAGAAAATTTTTAAGCTATCTCGTTTTTTGTAACTTTTTCAAGGCTGTTTCTTTGCAATAAAATTTATTACTTACATATAAAAAAAAGAAAAAAAAAGAATAGAGGGGTTGAATTCCAAACAAAAGAATTGTCTTTGCCAAACTAATTCCTCCAACCAAATAAAAGATCACCAACACTTCTTGGTATGATCCATTGGATTCCAAAAACGGAGAAAATATAAATTCCCATACCATTTGCTATATCACAATCTAACAATAAGTAGTTCATAGACTCATCGCTGCACCTACACATGCAGCTCCAATTTATTAATGTAAGCCCTAACCTGATAAAATTATCATATGTCAAATATTACTGATGCAGCTCCAATCTGTTTTTTATAGCAATTCATTAAGCTATCTCGTCTCTTATAACGTTTTTGAGGCAATTTCTTATAAAATTTATTATTAATAGAAAAAGAAAAATAATAGAGGGGCTGAATTCCACACAAAAGAATTGTTTTTGCCAAACCATTCCAACCAAACAATAGATCACCAACACTTATTGGTAGGGCCCACTGGATTTCGGATACGGATTAAACATAAGTTCCCATTATTGTTTCCTATATCACAATGTGACAAGAAGTGGTTCATAGACTGACCTACACTTGCAGCTCCAATTTACTAGTGTGAGCCCTGTTCTGATGAGATTATCATATGTCAAGATCTTACCCGAAGTGACTTTCCAAACAAAGAAAGCGACCCTTCTTGGTTTCTTGGAACGTCAAAAACTCTTCCATGGGAATCTTACAACACCTGGGCCTCTCAATATCTCATAATAGGAGCAAAAAGTCATCTTCCTCTCCATACTACATGGCAATGACTTGCCTCCACAAAAAGTCATCTTCCCCTCCAAAGCGCCATGACCATTTGGCCAAAAGGGCTTAGTTGGCGGTGCCCACTTTTCTTAACCCCCAAGCCTCCACTTGTTGAAATGCATAAAATATTCCAATCCACAAGATGGAATTTAACTTCATCACCCTGCTCTCTCTGCAAGTTTCATTGTAACCTTTCTTAGTCTATTCGATAGAGATAAGTAGTACATTGAGGGACCCAATAGCATATTTTCTACAAAACCTACGTCCATGGACATGTGAACTATTTTACAAGGAAAAGGTTTCTTGATGTTAATTTAAAGGTCGGAAGGACCTTAGTGTTCTAGAGAATATGGAGGAGAGTCAGGGATTATCAGCAGAGGAAAGGGTGGAAATGGGAAGAATTTGTGATGAGTTAGAAAAAGTTACTTTGTTGGAAGCAAAAATCTAGAGTTCTTTGTGTTAGGAAAGGAGACAGGAATACTAAATTTTTCCACTGTATAGCTAACTCTCACAGGAGGGTTAATTCTATTGATAGGCTTATGGTCGATGGGGTACTGTCTTCGAACCTGGCTGCTATAGCAGATTGTATCTCTTAGTTTTATAGGCAGCTTTATTTTGAGGAGGTGGCTCATAGACCTTTCTTGGATGATGTGGATTTTTCTAGTATCTCGTTGGAAGATGCAAGTTGGCTAGATAGGCCTTTTGAGGAAGAAGAGGTGTTTGAGGTGATCAATGATTTTAATGGTGATAAGGCACCTGGCCCGGATGGCTTTTTCATGGCATTCTTCCAGTCTTGTTGGGGTGTTTTGAAAACAGAAATTATGGCTGTATTCCATAATTTCCATACTCAGGTGTGTTCAAGAAGAGTCTTAATGCTTCGTTCCTTGCTCTTATTCCCAAGAAAGTGGATGTCGTGGAGGTCAAGGATTTTCGGCCTATTAGCTTAGTTGATGGGATTTATAAGATTATTTCTAAAGTGTTGGCTAATCAGCTTCGTAGGGTGGCGCATGAGGCTTATTTCAGATTCACAAAATACTTTTATGTAGGGCAGATATATTTTGGATTCCGTCTTGATTGCTTCTGAATGTATTAATAGTAGATTGAAGTCAGGAGTTCCAGGTGTGCTGTGTAAATTGGATGTGGAGAAGGCGTATGATCATGTGAGTTGAGATTTTTTAATGTATATGCTGCAGCATTGTGGTTTCTTAGAGAAATGGAGAAAATGGATAAGGTATTGCATTTCAACCGTAAAGTTTTCCATTCTGATTAATGGTAGCCCCACTGATTTCTTTGGAAGTTCTAGGGCGCTTCGGCAAGGGGATCTTTTATCTCCTTTATTATTTGATATTGTTATGGAGGCATTAAGTCGTATGTTGGATGTGGCTGCCTCCGCTGGGCAATTCTCAAGCTTTTCTGTAGGTAGTACGGTTGGTCCATCAGTGATGGTGTCTCACTTTTTATTTGCAGATGACACTTTGATTTTTTGTGATGCTGAACTTTCTCAGATTGCTAATTTGAGGGCGATTCTTGCTAGATTTGAGGAGGCGTTAGGGCTTTGCATTAATTTGGGGAAATTTGAGTTAGTACCTGTTGGTGGGGTACACAATTTGGAGGCTTTGGTGAGTCTGTTGGGGTGTGGGCAGTCTTCTCTGCCCTTGAAATATTTGGGCCTTCCATTAGGTGCAAAATTTAAGGATTTATCTGTTTGGAATCTTATCCTAGAGAGAATGGAGAGGAGATTAGCAGGTTGGAAGAGAATGTATTTATTTAAAGGGGGTAAGGTGACACTCATTAAAAGCTCACTTTCGTCTTTACCTACATACTTTCTTTCTTTTCTTCCTTTACCGGGTAAGGTGGCAAAGCATATGGAGAAATTACAGAGAGATTTTTTGTGGAATGGGATTGGTGGTGAACCTAAAATTCATTTAGTTAATTGGGCCAAGGTTTGTAGGCCTTTGCAGGTTGGGGGGTTTGGTATAAGACGGTTGGGAAACTTTAATTCTGCCTTGCTAGGCAAATGGTTGTGGAGGTATGGCACGGAGACTAATGCTTTATGGAAGAGGGTTATATAGGCAAAATATGGGAACATTTGGGGTGGTTGGTGTACGAAAAAGGTGACAAGTCCTTATGGGATAGCTTGTGGAGATACATTAGAAGTGGCTGGTTGAACTTCTCTAAACTCCTTGTTTATGATGTGAGGGATGGTACTAGAGTGAAATTTTGGAAGCATGTGTGGTGTGGGGATTATACTCTTCAAGAGGCCTTCTGGAGTTTTATTGTCTTAGTAGGTCAAAGGATTCCTTAGTGGCTGATTTTATGGGTTGGTCTGCTGGGAGGTTTCACTGGAATGTGCAATTTCTTCGTCCACCACAAGATTGGGAAGAAGAAGCCTTGGATCGGTTTATGGGGTTGGTCTATTCTTTATTGGTGCGGAGGTTTGGCCCATATAAGGTTTGTTGGAAGCCTGCAAGGAATAGAGGTTTTGAGGTTAGAGGTTATTATAGCTCCTTCTACCCTCCTAATCTTGTTTCCTTTCCATGGAAAATGATATGGCAATTGAAGGTTCTCCCAAGGGTAGCTTTCTTTTCTTGGTCTGCTTCCTTAGGTAAGATCTTAACAACAGACAACTTTCGTAAAAGACGAGTGATAATGCTTGACTAGTGTTATATGTGTAAAAGGTGTAGGGAGTCGGTGGATCATCTTCTACTTCATTGCTCCATAGCTTGGGAGTTGTGGTCTTGGTTTTCTGCTTGTTTGGTATTCAATGGGTTATGCCTCTTACTGTTCTTGAGTTGTTTGAGGCTTGGCAAGGAAAGTTTGCGTGACATCGTCACATTGATGTTTGGAAATTAGTGCCTCACTGCTTGATTTGGTGCATTTGGCGTGAAATGAATGCTAGAAGCTTTGAGGGTTGCGAACGTTCTGCTGGAGATTAAGTCTTTTTTCTTAAACACTCTCTTTGAATGGAGTGTGGTTTTTTCTCATTTTTCTTGTTCTTCCTTTTCTATTTTTCTTGATCGTTGTTCTTTTGTTTCTTGATTTGTGCCCCCATAATACATCCCCAATGTACTCGGCTTAGCAATCTTTCTATTATTAATAATATTCTTACGTTATTTATAAAAAAGAAAAGATGTTAATTTAAGGGTTTTTAAGACACCTCTTATCTGCTAAAGGCCTTTTAATGTGAAGTTATATAAGGGTTTTTAGGATATTAAAAAAAAGTTAATATAAGGGGTTTTAAGATGTTATTTACATTGTGCTGTAGAATCCAGTTGGAAGTACATCAACTACTGCCATAGACGTGAACTATTTTACAAGGAAATGTGTGTTTGAATTTTTATTTATTTAAATTTTTACAGGTTTATGATATGCAATTTGAGTTGAACGAAATAGAGGCAAGGAGAGAACAATATCCTTCAACAATATCTTTCCTCACCCTGTTAAATGCTCTTATTGCTGAAGAACGAGATGTAAGCGATAGAGGGCGTAGGTACTGATCGTTGGTTGCTTTTTGTTCTTTTGTATTCTAATATCTTGATCCTTCATATCCACTCTAATATTTGATGATTTCATTTCTTTTTCTGGCAGATTCATTGGCATCTTTAGGTTCATATATGATCATGTCTTTGGGCCATTTCCTCACAGAGCCTATGCAGATCCTTGTGAGAAATGGCAATTGGTTGTTGCGTGCCTTCAGCATTTTCATATGTGAGTATATCTTGTAGTTTCATTTTCAAGTGTTGGCATCTGATTGGGTTTCTTTGTTTCTTATGTATTAGTTACTTAAAAAAAAAAATTTAAAACACATTCAACTTATTGATCTCATTATTGTTTTGTAATTGACATTATCTGATTTGTATTTAAGGCCTGTCCTGGTGTTAAATGTGAAGGGTTTATTTTGATTGACCATCTTCATTCAAATTTTGAACTTCATGGGGTATGATCTTGGAGTTGTTTAGATGGTAGAGAAATTTGAATATCAAGCTGAAATCCAATGCAGGATACTGAGTATGTACGATATCAAGGATGAGGATATTGACATTGTCGCTGACCTATCTCAGTTTTCGACACCAACCCAACAATCTCCACTTCAGATGCAGCTTCCTGTCTTGGAGTTGCTGAAAGTACGTGTATTATTGTTTTGTTTGTTTGTAGGCTGGCACTATAGATTGAATTTCAAAGCAGCAGTTGCATGAAAAAGAATCAGCGTGTTATATGAAAAAGAATGCGTTGATTATATGCTGGAATAAAAATCTGGGATTTGATTCACTTAATTAAATATTTAATTATGCCTTAATCAACTTGATTATTTTGTCAGTACTTGTTTAGAATTTTTAAGATTTAGGTTTTTTTAAAGAAATATTTTCAAATATAAGTTATTAGCTTTGCCTTTGTTCTTAATACACACACACACACATATATGTTAGGAATTTATTTCAGTTTCCTTCTATTTAAACAATTTAAAAAAAAAAAAAAATTATTTTCACTTTGCAATTACATCATCAAATTTTTTGTTGTTGTACATTCGATTTTTGACTTAAATCATACTACAATTTTCATATATATGCACATACACCATGTAGGATTTCATGAGTGGCAAAACTGTTTTCCGCAACATCATGGGCATTCTTCTGCCAGGAGTCAATTCCATCATCACTGAGCGGACTAGTCAAATCTATGGGCCACTCTTAGAGAAGGCTGTGCAACTGTCTTTGGAAATTATAATCCTTGTCTTGGAAAAGGATTTATTTCTTTCTGATTACTGGCGCCCTCTATACCAGGTAAAGATTTTCAGTATGCTGGAAAGTTCGCTTTGCTTCTTCATAGTAGTTAGGATCATCATAGTAGTTAGGATCATTGTATTTTGACTTCCCCCACATTTTAATCCAAGCTGGCCAAACTTCATATTTTCTTGTTCTTGACTTTCATTTGCCTGTAAGATTGGAAGGTTTCCCTTTTGGGTTAGCAGTTGAGTTTTCATAATGGTCTTTGCTGTGTGTTAAACCTAGTCATCCAGTGTATGCTTTCATATATGTATTGACAAAACTTGGGTCTTACACGCCATGTGGTTCAATGTAAATGTTACATGTTGTATGACATGCCATTTCCATACGGTTTACTATAAGTGCGTCATATATTATATTACAAAATTTGCGTTTGAGGCTGTAGTTGTGTTAAGTGGATGCCCGCTCCAACTTATCCAAAAAAAAAAAAAAAGTGGATGCCTTCTCCTTTTGCCATGTGGACAGTTATATTGTCCTTTTTATTTAACACACTTAAGATTGTTGTATAACGTGCTTTTACAATTTGGCTTGCTGCTAGTATAGTAAAATTATTAAGATAATTTGCTTCAGCAGAAAATCTATTACTAAAGTTTTAAAAAGATTAAAATACAACCCCAATTAAAATTGAATTCACTTGTTTCAAAAAATTTAAAATAAGTTTTATTATGAGTTGGGTTCAAGTTACACTTGGTGTAACTATAAGCAATGTTACACCACTCAATAACTTAGTATTGAATTAATATTTTAAAAATCCAACCGTTGAATTACATATTCTACATGTTCTTAACATGCATACCAATTTTTATATCAATCGGATGCTATTTACCATTTGATCTATATACTCATCTTTTATACATTATTTTAAACTACAAAAATTTGAATTTTAACAACTGATTGATGACATAGTTATTAATTTTTGATCTCCTTGAAATTTTGCAAGTATGAAGAATATATAAAGATAATATAATCTAACGGTGGATTTGTCAATATTCGAATACAATTAAAAAATATTTGATGGTGTAACATTGCTTAGAGTTACACTAGGTGTAACTTGAACCCAACCCTTTTATTATATATTTAAATTATTTTAATGATCTCCAATAATGCTTGTGTTTGTTTGTTTGTTCTTATTCATATTAAAAAATGCATATCCTCTTACTTCTGTTGTTTTTTGTCTCTATATTATGTTCTTATTCCATGTTTATGTATTTGTTTGTTCTCATTAAAGATTTAATGCGTTAGTGTGCCCCATTTCTAGTATTCATGTCCATGCAACTTAGACTGAGTTATTTTGTGTGTATAATATCTTGTAACTGGGCTAAAATTTTTTAACTGATTTAGATGGACTTTGGCATGCATTTCTGATGCAGGTTTAGGTTTCTTTAGATATTCATGAACTATTATCAATTTCTTAAAGAGTTACAATTTGAACCCTGTAATTAGTTACATACCCTAGCTAGCCTTAATTTTGCTTTGAAGTAGTAAACTCCAATAAGTTGCATGTATCTATACCTCTCCATCACACTTGTTCTTGGCATGTCTTTGATTACATGGGTAAGCTCCTTTGTGGTTGCCATTCTCATACCTTGATCCTTTTTGCTGCAGCCTTTGGATGTTATACTTGCACAAGATCATAATCAAATTGTAGCTTTGTTGGAGTATGTCAGATATGATTTTCAACTGCAAATTCAGCAGTGCTCTATCAAGATCATGAGTATATTGAGGCATTCCTTTTCTCCCTTTTTTTTACATTTATTTTGTCTTTAGTACAGCTTAGAGCTTATTGCTTGAATATTTTTTAGCTATGCCATGTGTTTAAGTAAAAGCTTTTTGCAACTAGCTTAATTATTATGATTATTTTGGGTGACAGTTCTCGCATGGTTGGGCTTGTACAGTTGCTGCTAAAATCCAATGCTGCCAGCAGTTTGATTGAGGATTATGCTGCCTGCCTTGAATTACGATCGGAAGAGTGTCAGATTATTGAGAACAGCAGTGATGATCCAGGTGTTCTTATAATGCAGGTTTGTACTTGTAGTTTGTGTGGGGATCATTCCTGCCCAATTCTGTAGCTAAAGTTTTCTACGACTTTCATGTGTACCCACTTTACATGTTTTGCAGCTTCTAATTGACAATGTCAGTCGGCCAGCTCCAAATGTTACACACTTACTACTTAAGTTTGATCTTGACACCACTGTTGAACGGACTGTTTTACAGCCAAAATATCACTACAGGTTTTTCTGATTATTAATGTATTAAACATGATCATAATTATATGTCTTCTTTTTTGCAACTAATTGTCCCTTTATTATCTGTTTTGCAGTTGCTTGAAGGTTATTCTTGAAATCTTGGATAAGCTTGTCAAGCCTGATGTGAATGCATTAATTCATGAATTTGGATTTCAGGTTAGATAGTTCTCTATCCAGTGTTTCTGGTATAAAACAATTCCAACTGTGGAGAAAGTTTCTTCTTATTTTCAATTTTCTGTTATTTGTTTAGGTTTTTCTCACTTGCGTTATATAATTTTAACTGTTTGCCTTGTGCAGCTTCTTTATGAGTTGTGCTTGGATCCTGTTACATGTGATCCTACCATGGATCTTTTGAGTAATAAAAAGTATCAGTTCTTCATAAAGGTAACAAGTAGTGCTCCTTTTTAAACATTTAAAGCTTCTTGACAATTCTCTTTGCCCCATATGTAGTTTTCATTTTCAATTTCCATTCGTGTTCTGACATGTGATTGTCCAAAATTTATCTTTTCCGTGACAGCACCTGGACACCATTGGTGTTGCTCCACTTCCTAGACGAAACACCAACCAGGCACTTCGCATCAGTTCCCTTCATCAGGTCTCTTTTTGCTCTAATTGATTTTTTGTTGCATCATGGGTACCTGATTTGATGGTTATGGAATGCTGTACCTTTTCGATTTTTCATCTACAGCGGCCAGCTAACTATGCGTGGTCATTGTGATTTACAAATAACATTTCTTATTTTCCTTATTTTATTGATTCGAAGTGATACACACACTTCAAACACATTGGCAATGCAAAGTTAAAATGCTACTGGGCACTGTTTATTTGACTTTAGGCTAAGCTTTACCTATCGCCATAATAGTTGTTGGTATCAGATGATATGGAATACGTATTGAATTGGATCAATAAAATACTGTATCGTAAGTACATATTGACCATGCTCATTAATTGTATAAATCATATTGTATTGTATGTATCGGACAATACATACAAATGTGGGTTGAAATTGAGTTTCTTGATAAAATTTGTGTTATGAATTGAATTAAACAAGTTGGACTTGTTTTTAACTCAAAATTATTTGGATACTTGGTTGAGCCCAATAAATAACATGTCCATTTGTTTTTTTCCCCATTCTCTACCGTGCAAAATTTATAATGTAGGGAACCTTTCTCAAGAAAAGCAGACTACACTCATTGACATTTCACTTGCACATTTGTAGATTTTTGTGTGTGTGTGAATAATGTGTATTTAATTACAATATAAAGATTTATATTTTTCTTATTATTATCTTTACTCCAAGAAACATGAATGCCCAGAAGAAATATATATAAGAAGTTTTTGAAATATAAGAGAAAGAAATATTAAATATTGGAGATGATAAAGAAGATGTCAATGATGAAATTATTTTGCAAGATGATGATAACATTGACTTGGATTACGGAGAGGAAGTTGATTAGGCAAGATGATCAATATGATGTGAGAAAATATTATTTTAGCTTATATATCATGTATCATCACTTTTGTGTTTGACCGGTTTGAATGTAAATGTTATACATATGTATTTTAATATGATTGATGTAGTTAACTTTGTTAATATTATTGCACTGATTAAATTAATCATTAGTTGAATATGTTCTAAATGTATAATAATCATACAATTTTTTCTCAAAATTTAATATAGTGTTTGTATATATTTTCATACATAAAATGATATGATACAATTCACAGTACAAAATGAAATATCAATTCATGATGCGATTTATGTTTTGACAAATATGATTGCCTTGTTTTCAAACCAATGTATATTATGGTTTTTTAAAATATTTTTTTATGATATAACATTGCGATTGAGCTGCCTGTCCTCTGTTTTCTGGTTTGCACTTTAATTCTTTATCCTAATAGATTGAAACAAATCAGTTCATGTTTGTCATATTTTTCACAAGTTAATCTGGAATAGAACAGCGTACTGTTGGGCTCTTAAAGCCTCAATTATGTTTGTCCATTAGCAATTACATTTTCAGAACATTTACACTATAATGGAACTTACTTATATTATCTTTTTCTATGATTGGTGTATTTCTGTCTGATTCAGAAACTAACTATTAAACTCCTGAATAGCCAGTCAATGTTATCTATATGGTTAATTTCTGTTAGACAGTTAGACTTCGTTCGCATTGAAGTCCTTCCTTGATTTTTCTTACAGAGAGCGTGGTTGTTGAAACTTTTAGCAATTGAGTTGCATATTGGTGATATGAGTAGCTCCAATCACCGCGAGGCATGTCAGAGTATTCTTGCTCATCTTTTGGGGGGAAAAGTTGTTGGAATTGGTACTGATGGTGACATAGCTCATTCCCCCTCTCTTAAAAATGGTGCGGAATACACTGGAACCAGAACTATCAGTAAGAGTAAGGTACGGTTTGTTACTTTAATGGTTTATGTTTCTTCTATAACCTACTGTTAATCTGCTATAGATTTTTTCTTATCATTGGTTTTACATAAATATTTTTCGTTTTATCATTTTAATCTTGATAAAGTTGTTTCTTTGAGGCATCAAAATGAAACTGAGACTGTTTCATTTCCTTGACATCCTAAGATCACTTTTGAGAGGAGGGTGGGGTTTTTTTTTTTTTGGGGGGGATTTGGGGGGGTGGGGGGGGGGTGTGATTCTATGAGACGGGTTTTAAACGGTAATTGAAAATTAAGTGCCTGCTCTTTTTATGAATGTTTGAGAGGTTCTACTCCAAATCAGTTCCTTTGGAATAATTGTGTGTGGTCATTTGGTGCTGTATGTGCAAGTGTAGCTGCAAATCTGTGGATCACTTATTATTATGTTGTCCATTTCCTTATGATATGAGGGTTTTTATTTTATTTTTTTATTTTTAATAAAAAAATAGAAAATTCTATGGGTAATGCGAGGAAGTTGATAGATTAGTACTCTAATTGGAAAGGGTGTTTGGTTGGCGTAATAATAGGCATAATTTTGGGATGCTGCTCCTCATCACATTATGTGGACAATTTGGAGAGAGTGGAGTAATAGAACAATCGAAGGCATTGAGAGTGTTGTTGAGATTAAACATACTTTCTAGCATTTTTTGTTTGAATTTTGAACTATAATTTGGGGCGGTTGGGGGGGGGGGGTATGTTGTAATTCTTTAGTTGAGTTAATGGATCTCTTAAATCTCTGATTGTAATTCTTTAAGAGACTTACTCTTTTGAGTTCTCCTTTATAATAACAATTTTAGTACTTTTCAAAAATCCTTCTTAGCTTTTTCGTTTATATTATTAATTTTCGGTTTATTTCTATTGACACTCAATCACGGTTCTTAAATGGTTGAGATTCTTGGACATTATAGTATTTTACAGACAGGGATCTATGTATCAAATTATAGTATATCACAAGGGTCCAAATTAAGTTTTTCAATTTATTGTTGTCTTGTTTAGATAAAAAAATTGCTATATACTACTAATAATAAGTATATACAATTGGAACCTCCCGTTGTTTCCAATGGAGACATCTAGAGTTCAAATTCTCCCACCCCCATTGTGACTTATCTATCAAAAAAAGAAGTATATACTTATTTATTTATTGATAGTTAATATATACCTTTAAAAAAAAAAAAAAAACAATTGGGAGCTAACTACAATTTGCATATCTTGGGATCCTCCTCTGTTTGTTTACCGGTTCTTTGATAAGTTTATTTCTTGCATCATCCAATTACTAAAATTTATTCATTGATGATCACATTAAAGGGCTGAGTGAATGATTTGATAACATTATTAAAATTGTTTTGTTGATCTTGACTTTGTCATATTAGTCTTTTTACTATGTTAAAAGGATTGAGTGAATGATTTGATAACTGCGCTGTGTGAAACCTGTGTTCTCATTCCCTTTTTTTTTTTTTTTTTTTTTGATAAAAGACCTGTGTTCTCATTCTTTTGCTGTTATATCTTTCTTGGATTAACATCAGGTTTTGGAGTTGCTTGAAGTTCTCCAATTTAAATCTCCTGATACCACTATGAAACTTTCTCAGATTGTGTCTAATTTAAAATTGGAGCTGGTAAGATTCTAGTGCTTCGTGATTTTCATTTTTTTTTAATAAGGTGCATTTAATAGTATGTTTTTACAGGCAGAGGACATACTTGGGAATCCAGCAACTTCTGGAAAGGGTGGTATCTACTATTATTCAGAGCGTGGGGATCGTTTAATTGACCTTGCTTCACTCCGTGACAAGTTTTGGCAGGTTGGTTTCCTAAATTAAGTGCCAATGGGTTTCTTTTCTCTTTTAGTGTATTCCTGGTTTGCATATATTCTCATTTGGAACTTCCTACACAGAATTCTGGTGCTGATTCTAGTTTGTTGTTTCAGAAATTCAATTCTTTTTATCCCCAGTTGAGTAACTTTGGCAGTGAAGTTGAGCTAAATGATGTAAGAGAGACAATACAACAGTTGTTGAGATGGGGATGGAAGTACAATAAGAACCTTGAGGAACAAGCTGCCCAGCTCCATATGTTAACTGGCTGGTCACAAATTGTTGAGGTCCATTGATTTATTAATATTATTTTTAGACAAAGATACCCATTTAATATTGTTGATTTATCAACAAAATAATATTGAATATCAATTGAGAACTCTTTAAAGTGAGATTTTAGGTTGTATTGCATTATGACATACTCAACTTTATATTCTCTTATTATGCTTCATTTGCCTCCACTATATGCTTGTACAGGTCTCTGCTTCCAGGAGAATTTCATCTCTTGAAAATCGATCCGAAATTCTATTTCAGTGGGTTCTCTTATCATCACTGATTCTTTCATTACTCTCTCAGGCTCTCTGTAACTATTTAATCTGGTCAATTACAGAGTTCTTGATGCTACTCTGAGTGCTTCTGCTTCTCCAGAATGTTCACTGAAGATGGCTTCCATATTATGCCAGGTACATTGATCTCTTTGCCTTTAAGCCTATTGTTCCTGCTGTTGCACTTTCATGCCGCTTATCATTTTTTTTTTTGGTCTGATTTGAAATATCCTTAGGTCGCTCTAACATGCATGGCAAAACTACGAGATGAAAGATTTTTATTCCCTGGTGGTTTAAATTCTGATAGTGTTAGTTGTCTCGACATTATCATGGTGAAGCAAATCTCAAATGGTGCCTGTCAATCCATATTATTTAAGCTTGTCATGGCAATTCTTAGACATGAATCTTCTGAAGCCTTGAGGAGACGGTATGGTTTCAAATAAGAAATTGGTGCGGTTTCCATGCTTGTTTACACTTCCTTTGGCATCTGACCATTTATCTTTCTTTGTTCAGTCAATATGCCTTGCTTCTAAGCTATTTCCAATACTGTCGGCATATGCTTGACCCAGATGTTCCAACAACAGTTCTGCAAAACATGATTCTTGATGAGCAAGAGGGTGAAGATATGGATCTCCAGAAGGTGTGTAGTTTCTAGAATGCAGAAGGTTCTTGAATTGGCAGTAGTTATCAGTTGCTGGAAGAGTTATTGATGTTGATTTTATTCTTTTCTTTATAGATGGACAAAGAAAAGGCTGAACTGGCACGAGCTAATTTTTCAATTTTAAGGAAAGAGGCACAGTCTATTTTGGAATTGGTGGGTCTCTTATTCCTTCTCTGATTTTTTGGTGTGCAATGTGTGAACTAAATTCATGAATTCTGAAATCATTCATAACTGTGTTATGTCTTAATGTGGAAGAACTTGAAGTTATTCTAGGTTTTATTCACCAATAGCAGTGGTTCTCTACTGATTGCCAGTTAAGATTGAATATTTGGTCTAAATGTCTGGGTAAGGGGAAAGAGGAAGGGTTTTCTAATTGAGAATCTAAGTTTGGTGTAGACTGTTTTATATTGCTATTGGCTAGAAATAGTGGTGTGCCTTTATTAATAACACATGCACAAATTTATGCCTTTAGTCTGTTTTCTTGTTTAGATGTGTGTGCGGCTGATTTATCAACTGTTACGTATGTATGTGTGTTGTGATTGACCACTGCATGCATATATCTTCATTTGAAGTACATTCATACAAATCAAGAAATGCTTAATTTTTCATGACACACTGATATTGTATTACTGTTGGCATTATTCTTCTTTGATATTAAACTTAGCTGTGCCTCTTATTAATTAAAACAGTTGGTGCTTTTGGTATCTCTTTTCAGCTTTTTGTTTGGTCTGCTTCAATTACCTTTTCTTTTGGGGTGTGTGTTTTAGATTGTGACTGTTCTTCAATAGTTTTAACTATTTTTATATCAGCATTACAATTTTGAATTTTGTGTGATTTTAACATTTGCCTTTTCCTTTTTCTTTGCCTTTTTTGTATTTTTTTCTTTTAAATGTAAATCTTCAGGTATTAAAGGATGCAACTCAAGGCAGTGAACCTGGGAAGACAATCTCACTTTATGTTTTAGATGCGTTGATTTGTATTGATCATGAAAGATTTTTCTTAAGCCAACTTCAAAGCAGGGGATTTTTAAGGTCCTGCTTCATGAGCATCAGCAATGTTTCCTATCAGGTGTTTATTCTATCCGCTATATTCTCACAATTGATTCATGACATTTTACCATATCATGCATTATAGTGGTGATGTAATTGAGATATTAAGATGCCAAGGCCTGATAATATATATATATATATATATATTATATTAAACACGTAAAATTTATCCACCTGAACATCTCTCTTCAGCACTAGCAGTTGGAACTGCACTTGTGCCGTCTTCTTGCAAAGGACCCTGTCAAAACTTTCCATTTGAATATCTGAATTTACATGCTTTGCTTTAATTCACAGCATCTTTTTATTCCGTAATTCAAAGCATTAATGTTGAAACACTTCGTTAAATAAAATCTTCCGTTCCTGGATGGTCCAATTTTCTGGCTAGATAGATGTTATAGTATAAATAGGATGCCAACAATAGTGTTGGTATTGGACTTATTTTCATTTTTCTGAAGCCATTATTTTATATGAGTAATTTTGTTTATGTAATTGCCCAATTATGATCTGCTGCACTTTAAATTTTCTTTGGATTCTTCAATTTTGATAATAATAGTAATAAAAAAATTTCCTTGAGTTTGGAGTAACTTGGGTTATGCCAAAGTCAAGTGTGGGGCTCCTAGCTTGTTGGTAAGGCCGGTTTGGTCGTCATCGAAATGGTCATGTATGGATAATTGTTCCCCACTGTTTATTGTGGTGTCTTTGGAGGAAAAGAAATAGTAGGTGTTTTGAAGATAATGAGAGATACATACTAGACCTCGAGTTATTTTTCTTTAGAAATTTATTGGATTGGTTGTTTGCTTTGTGAAACCAATCATTCTCTTTTTTTCTTGATTCTTGTAATTTTTGTACTTGATTTGTTGGCCCCTAGACACTCGCTTTTTTGATATCAATAAAACTATTTACTTAGACTAAAAAAAAAAAAAAATCTTTGCGTTTGGGAACTTGCCTATTGTCTTTCAAAAAACTGCTGATTTATCTCATGGGCTCTGCCTTTTTACCTGTAAATATGTTTCTATTGAATTGAAAGGTTTTATGCACCGAGAATTTCAATCTCTTTTTTCAGAAGTTATAGTTTCACTTAATTGAAAGTTATCAAGATTCATTTGTTAAATTTTACTTTATTTCATACTTGTTATAAAGCTCTAACTCAATTGAATATCATTTAAAATTCTGAAGAATTACCTACCTTCAAAACCTGCTAAATTCAACCATAAATATTAAAAAAGAAAGAACATTTGACATATTTTTATGGCATTCTAGATCCTTTGAGGGAGAAATACATACAAGTCTTCTCCTAGGTCTACCATTTGTATTTGTTTTCCTTTGAAGTTCAATGGGGATCTCTGCTTTTCTTTCATTAAATATGGACTGTCTGAATTCCTTATTAATTTTTTTCAAGTATTTTTTTAATGGTAAAATTCATTTTTAAGTTTTGATACGATCAATTGATCTGAACTTTTTGTTTTAGGATGGTGGGCATTCACTTGACTCGTTGCAGCGAGCTTGTACGCTTGAGGCTGAACTTGCATTACTATTAAGAATTAGTCACAAGTATGGGAAATCTGGAGCTCAGGTTCTATACTCTATGGGTGCTTTAGAGCACATTGCTTCTTGCAGGGCATTCAATTTTCAGGTGAATTGTCACTTTATGTTCTCGTTGGTAATACGGCGCTTGTTAGTCATTAGAATTATTTCTTTCAGTTTACTAATATTGAAACTGAACTACCTACCAGGGAAGTTTGAGGCGGGTTGACATGAAGCTTCAAAGACATGTGGCTCTGGATTTTGACAAACAACGAATGATCATAACGCCAATGTTGAGATTGGTCTTTTCCTTAACATCATTGATTAATACATCTGAGTTTTTTGAGGTCAGGCTTCATTAATTTGTTTTCTTTTCAAAGAGTTGAGTTTATTCCTTTATAAATTGGAAATAGGAAATTTGCTGCCAAATGCCTTTTACATTAGGTGATGCATGATGCATCTTCTTTGGAGCCGCAATTCCATGCTTTGCAGTAGAAACTTTTTGCAAATTCTGGTTCTCTTTTGACAGAATCCTGATTCTATACCACCAGGAACCTCATCAACCAATGACAGCTTTTTACTGTCAAGGAATTCAGTTCGTCATTAGATCTGCCTTTATTCAAACTGAACCTGAATCATTCTATTGAGTTTACTACACAATCTGCTGTGTCTCAGTGGTGTAATTGTAATAGTTCTATCATCCAACTCCTTTTTTAGTCCTATTTCATGAATAGAAAAGTTAGAACACAATCCACTGTTGTCTTAAAATAATTATAGTGAGCTTGGTGTGACCTCAAGCTCATGAGAGCAGGTATTTTTGATCAAAATTTACATCTTCACTCAAATTAATAATGCTAGATTGTGAAAAAAAACTTTCAATTTATTCTAAACTTCATTACAGGTTATGAGCCTTTTTTTTTAATTGAAATATATTTACTAATGTATTTATGATCAATCAGCGAATGTTTCATTTTACTCAGGACTTTCCTGCTATATTTTATCAATTTGTTTGTATAATAGGTGAAGAATAAAATTGTTCGTGAAGTCATAGATTTTGTCAAAGGACATCAACTACTTGTTGATCAAGTTCTTCGGGAAGACATTTATGAAGCTGATGAATTGACAATGGAGCAGATCAATCTTGTTGTTGGTATACTTAGCAAGGTGAGGGTCTTTGAAGTTGTGTTCTGGACTAGTAAAATTTTTTTCTCTGGCTTTAAGCTAGCTTTCTTACTTTCAGTAAAGTAAATACTTCCACATAATTTGCGTGATTGGACGGCTTATGAGCACTTTGAGACATATAGCAGTGATGATGCAAAATGAATCTTTGCTGCTTGCATCCTAATGGGCATCCGAGTTGCTCCTAAATATCCGTCCCTGCTATACCTTGTATTTGCCTTGCTATTTCTCTACCAGTTTGTTTGTCTTGATAAGACAAACTCTTGATAGTTTGTTAAGGCAAACTCTTGATAATTTGCAGGTTTGGCCTTATGAAGAGAATGATGAATATGGTTTTGTTCAAGGGCTTTTCGGTATGATGCGTGCTCTATTCTCTCGTGAGCTGGAGAATCATAGTTTTGACCAATCAGTACGATCTCTTGAGGTCTGCTCATCTCCTTTCCAGCATAGTTGAGGAATTGGCTCACTGTATAGTGCTTTTCTATTTATACTTTATTTTGTCTCATTTTCCCTTTTTTATGGTAAATGATCAGAATCAGAGAAAATCAGAACTAAACTCATTTCGATTATGCTTCAGCCTGAGCTCTTATCTGTATTTTCTGGTCACAAAGAAATCCCTGCGACTGCAGGTATGTGTTCAAAGATTTAAGCTAATGAATGTATTGGTTTTATTTTCGTGCACGTGTCAATTTGGGGAAAGGTTCTGCCCAATAAATGGGTGGATATTTCTTTGCTTACCAACTCGCTTTTTCACAGGTTTCAGATGCTCCCTCTGATTACCATGCTCCTGTTGGACTTCAACAGCCCACATTAAATTTACTTGGTTCTCTTCTTAATTCTGTGACAACTGCTCTTCAAAGAGCAGCTGAGGAAAAATCATTAATACTTAATAAGGTGCAAGAGGATCCCAGACTAGAATTAATATTTTCTGTGTATTCCAATGTTTCCTTGTCTTTATCAGTCAGTGTGTTTACTTCGCTAAATTACTGGTAAGAGTATGCTTATGCTTCTGCAGATTCGAGACATGAATGAACTATCAAGACAGGAGGTGGATGAAATTATCAATATGTATTCTCGGAAAGATTATGTTTCACCATCTGACGATATACAGAAAAGGTAATTGTCAGTCTTTTTTTCTTCACTTTTTTCATTAATCTTTTGATGTGATAGTTTAGTTATTTTATTATTTTCTGTAAAATATTTTTATTTACTATTTATGTTCTCTGAAGATTTAGTAAAAATGTCCTCAATAAACCTAAATTTTTTATTTTATTTTATTTTTACATTTGTTGGCAACCACTATCAAAATATGACATGTATTAGGTATTCAATCCTTAATTACTGTGTAGGGTTGGTTTTTTATAACTCATCATAGTACATGAATTATCTCTAGTTCATATGGCACCTACTTTCCTTGTGGCAGCAAGATAGAAGGTGAGGTTGTTGGTTCAAAATTCACTGCATGTGTGTGTAATTTCAATTAATAAATAAATAAAAATTTATCATTGTGATTGCAGCAAATTGGCTTTTGATGCTTCTTTATATGATAGAACTTATCATAGAGTTTCAAATAATTTTCTTTAAAATGCACACCTTGTTCAACATTTAGGTGTACATACTGTTCCATACTGTTTCATGATAAGTAGAAGAATTTCATTGAGCATGAAGTATTGAAGTGGAAAAAGTAATAATTAGGCTGGGGATGTTCATAGCTAGAGACAGTGGTACAGTCTCTGCCCTTCTTCCAATTGCAATGTACTGATGGCAAACGTTAGTCCTTTTGGTTTATGTTCATAATCCAATCGTTTCAATAAGTGGGGAAGGGGAATTCGAACGCTAGTTCTCCTCATAAAGGATACTAGGTAATTCCATTGAGCTACAAGGCTCTTTGTTTTTTGGCCTATTCTTATGTTAATTTCTTTTAAATGGACAATCTTAATTATAGAACTTCTAATGTGTAATGATGATATTCAGTTGGATGCAGTTAAACATGAATTCCTTCAAGTAATGCAGAAATTTGTTACTTGAACTCAAATGTTCCTAATGCAAGTCACAAATATGCTTCCAGTAATTTCTGTTGGCTACTTGGCTAACTACTTATGCTTTCTAAATGGTATCACATGCGAGCTAGATCATTTGCAATTACATATAACATGCTTGCCAAAAGAAACCTATGTTGTGTAAGTGCTAAAGGTCCATCTGGACCTTCCTTGATTGCTGGCCTTAATAAGTGTATCTTGGTGAACTTTTGAATTTTCTAGTCACATTTATTCTTTGTATTCTCCCAGGGCATGTAATGTGTTCTTATTGATTTTGAAATTGCTTCTTGTACTGTACAGGAGGTATATTGCAATGGTGGAAATGTGTCAGGTTATTGGCAGCAGAGATCAGCTAATCGGTCTATTAGTTCCACTTGCAGAACAAGTGCTAAATGTCATCCTCATCCATTTCCAGGATAGGTGGACCTGAAAGCAAAGATCCATTCTTGTCTTCATTTATACTTTTATGTCATTTTGAGATTGAATATTGTTTTTTTTCCTCAGCTAATTTTGTTTTTGGTTTGCAGTTCTGTCGAATCAGATGCTAGTGGAACCATGAAAACAATTACTTATGGTGACAAGTCTGACTCTGGGGATGACGTATCTTTGTTATGTGAAGAGCTAATTCCGACATTAGAACGGCTTGAATTACTAAGTGAGGTATGCTTCTTTTACTGGTTACAAATTAGTAGCCTTAAACTCCATGTCATTCCCACTTGAATGAAATCTGTTATGAGCCTCATTGTGGACGTGCCATTCCAGATGCAGGGTAGGTGATTAATAGGATTCAAGTTCTCTTTACTGCTTCTCAAAAAAAAAAAAAAAAAAAAAAAAAAAAAAAAAAAAAAAAAAACTCCTTAACAAAATGTCAAAATCAAGAAAATGAATTTGCAGATAATTTTATATAGTGGTCATCCAATATGTCTGGATCGTTCCTTCCATTATTGTTTGTTTAGTTTTATGAATTAAGATCTCTACAGTGAAGGAAAAAAGAATCCTTACCTTCAATGGATTGAGGATCTGATACTGAAAGAATATCAAGTCTATCACTAGGAACAAAATGTTGGTAGGACTAGAAGCCAGAAGCAAGACTGGTCTTTTCAGTCCAAGATAATAAGATCTTCAGTCTGGTTTTCCTCTCCTAGTATGTCAGGATCATCTTGAGATCCATCCCCCCTTTTTTGGTGACTATTTATTTTTGTAAACAAAGCATTTCTGAATCCTTAATCCACTCTTTCATTTTAATAGAGATTTGGTTGTAGCAAGACCCAAAGGGCCTTGCTGTGGTTTTAGATTGAGATCATTCTTCAAAAATTAAATGTGAATGCGAAAATCTTTTGGTTTGGTTGTAGTTGTCAGGGTTCATGTCATATAAAGTCATTAGTATTTGCATTAATGGATTTTAGAATTGGATATTTACATGGTGGTGGTTGTCTTTTCAGGATAAAGTAGGCCACAATCTTAAGGTGTTTCGAAGATTAGTGACTTCACTCAAGGAAATGACAATTCAAAGGTTGGCTTTATGAGAATGTTTCATGAAATAGAGGGAAAATTTTCATTGACTCGAGGGAATCATGTCATTGTCGATCTATTCAATATGCTGTATATTTTGAATGTATCAAGTATCTGTATTTTGTATCCATTTACTATTTAGTAAAATCTGTAAATTGTCAGTTGATTTTGTTTATATGAATGTAATTCTTCTCACAGTATCTTGCGTCAGTTAAACATCTCAAAATTTTGTATCATGCTAGAGCTTGTTTACCTGGTTTTAGCCTAGTGAAAACAAAATCTTGAAATTCAGTTTTTGGATTGTTGTTACTTTTGTTAGGGATTGAGAAGTTGATTCATTTTTGATTAATTACAGCTATCCACACTAAACTGTAGGGAATGCAAACATCTTGATTTGAGATTAATTTGCATTATTCAATTCACTGTCTAAATTAATTGCTTAGTTCTCAATTATCGTTCCTGATCTGTGAGCGTATTAATAATGTGCACCTTAAATTAATTTCTAAAAGAGAGAAAGAGAGAGAGAATGCTAGTATTAATTAGGTAGTAAGGTGGAAAATAATAGCATTTAATAATGTTTTTTTACCGTTAGATCTTTTAGAAATCTACGGTGTAAAAAATGTGTAAGCTTATAAGAGTTACACCAGGTGTAACTTGAACCTATCTTATATATATATATATATATATTGTTTTGAACATCTAACTTTGAGATTGAGCTATCCATTAATTTGGTAATTTGGATACTAAGATAGGGATCCTGTTAATCAATCTCAAATTAAGTTATTGGTTGTGAAATTTTGAAATATTAGGCTCTACCTTGTGTCATAATTTATTGCGCTAGCCTCCATGATTGTTTTATAGTGGTTAAATTGTAGACCTTTATATTATCCGGAGAATTGGATTTTCTTCACAATCAATACATGCACCCAATGAGATGAAAGAAATTATTCTTTCTTCTTCCCTTACTTTTTTATAAGCTCCCTTTCCGTGACTCAACAAACATTAAAACTACCTTCCTTGCTTGAAATCCGCATGCGATAAGGCCACCCTGCTTATGTATGTTATATTGTTAATTTGTTATGATGCACCACAAAAATGCTATATATAAAATAAAACCTGCCTGAAATAAAGTGGTCGTTCTTCATCTTAATTCTTCTTGTCATCTTTTGGATCAAACTGGTCTGTTCCAAGCCCTGAATTAAAGTGGTCGTTCTAAGTTTGGCAAAGCAGCGGATATTGCTAATAAGCATGTTCCCTAATTTGTTTGTCGATCTGGATGATAAATCAGGGACATGCTTGTTAGCCATATCCGCTACCTTAAGCTTCATTGTTTGAAATGGAGAGATTGGTACCAAAAAAAAAGATTGATCAGGTTTGAGATTGAATTTTATTTTATTTTATTTTTTTGTGTTTTTTAATCTCAGAGAGAGATGGAGAGATTTTCGTAAAGTTAATTGTTTTTAAAGATTTGGTAAATATTAATTATTTTATGTAATGATTTCTATTTTTTTTAAATGATGTGGAATTTTTTAAATTAAAGATGATTCATTATGTATTTTTTATTTAATGATCAACTTATTATTGGATATAAATGGAAGGATTGGTGTTATAACGTTAAATAATGTTAGGGGTATGAATTTGAATAATTAAATACTAGGGGTAACCACATTGTTTAAGAGTGTGTTTTTTGTAGTATAATTTATCTCATCATTCCTTAAAAGTTATCATAATATTTGAGGGACAAAACTTAGGTACAATACCTTAAGTGTTGTTCTTTAAGTCATCCTCTTAAGATTTAGTCATGTCGCTACTTTACTGAAAAATACACTATCTCAAGAGAAAAAATCCATATTACATAATTTTAAGAGAGAAACTTAAGGAATAGCATCTCAGTATTGTACTTAATTCTTGCACAATTTTAAATGTAGTTTGTGACGTGTCTTTGTGTTAGAACTTATTTTTCTTTCTCTTGTATGTGTATGTGTGTGTTTCTCCAAAAAAAAAAAAAAAAAAAAAAAAAAAACTAGGGGGTGAAATCAAAATGACTCCGAAATTTAGGGTTGTTTGTCTTTCATATATCTATATTATTATTTATGGGGCTTCTTTGTTTGGACCAGATTTTTTTTTAGGTTCTAAAATATCCCTATAGCCTACGTTTAAGTAGGGGCAAAATTTTGTAAAAATGCTTCTTTAACTTTCACATAAAACACTATTTACAAATATAGGACCGCACTCTCAATACAATCATACCGGTTTTCAAATTGCTTCTTCTTCAGTTATCAAATTCTCTCAATTTAGTATTAATCTTCTTTTCTCCGTTATCATCATTTTTCTATTTATTATGCTCAATTTGCCCCTGCTCAATGGTATGTGTATGTTAATGTACATTGGTTTTTCTATTTTGGTTTTCTAATTCATGAACAACTTCTTATATTCTAGAAACTAATCAAATATTTGTGTAAAATAGCCCTTCTATTTCAACCTCACCTTTAATTTCTTTCATATATTTCTTCAAGGAATGTGTATTGGGTAATTTCTTTCACATATTTCTTCAAGGAACTCGTGATCATTTAAATCAACAAGAAGGAAAAAAAATGCCAAAGGCACGTAGCCATGCAAAGGTAAGCGTTGTCTCTTTGGCTCTCCCTATAAATGAACCTCCTTCATTTGTGATATTTTTCTCTTAAACAACGTGTTCATTTGTGATATTTGTTATGCTAAGGCTTACTGTGGTGGAAACACATGCCCATTGCTCCATCCTCTAAAACAGCCTTTCCCTTCCAAAAAAAAGCCTCCGTCTGCTTCAAATATCAAATAGCTTTTAACCACCACCTTCACATGAAGCAGACTTGAAGTGTAGTGAAACTCAAAACCACCACGTTCACATGAAGAGACTTGAAGTGTAGTGAAACTAAAAACCACCACGTTCACATGAAGCGGACTTGAAGTGTACTGAAACTCAAAATTTCTGGGGTTGCACCTCTTTTAACCATCGCGTTTAGCCTCTTTGCTAACTTAAACCGATTCAAATATATATTTTGTTTGTATACGTATAAGTTTGTTTTTATTTGATTACAACATTATGTTAGGATTTGGTTTATATTTGGTTTTCTTACTTTGTTATCATTATCCTTTCCATGTCATTATCTTATCTTTTCTTTATTTTTTTAATCTTTTCTTTTCTTTTATTTGGTCAATTTGATGAGTGTTTAATATTTTCTCTAATTAATGAGTAATTTTGAAATAGTGGGAATGATATATATTTTTGTCTATTTTTTTTTTTGTGGTTAGTGGGTTTGACTCACAATTTTAGTGTATGTGTTCTAAGTGGTGCTCTCTCTTCTTCCTATTACGTTTGTTTGTTGTTTTTCTTACATTGAAGCCTTACTTCTTTTTTTTTTTTGGTATTTTTTTTAGGGTGACATATCAACAACTTGGTTAGATTGTATAGTAGGCACATTTGATGAATTGGGGTGAGCAAAGTGGTAGCCAATCTATCAAATAGTTGTTAAAGACCATTTTTGTAAATATCCTACTATATGAAATTTATTATTGTCCTTTGTTGTGCCTTTCATTGCACATTTGATGATTATGTAAGCAATTGCTATATACGTAAATTTGCAAAAGCAAAAATGATACTGGGTGAAGTTATCTTTAAAGATAAAATTTAAAAATTGTGGAGAAATCTACTTCTACATAATAGACTAACTTTCAGGGATAAAAACCTAAAACGTTTTTTTTTTTTTTTTTTTTTTTAAGATAAAATTATAAAATCATGGAGAAAATTGCTTTTAAATAATAGGCAAAATTTTAGGAATCAAAATACCTGGGTAAAAACCTAAAACGTGTGTTTTATTATTTTTTTTCCTCTTTTCTTTAAAGATAAAATTATAAAATTATGGAAAAAATTGCTCCTAAATAATAAGCAAACTTTTAGGAATAAAAATACCTAAAGCATGGTTTATTTTTTCTTGAAATTGTAAAAAAATATCAAAGCAACGTTCTAGGATTCACAATTCATTAATTGAAACAATAAAATAATGGATATTATTTTTCACCAGAACCTAAATCTCAACCGTCAAACAGAACAAGGAAAGGTTAAAAAAAAAAAAAAAATGTAAAAGGAAAGAAAATGTAGGATTCTTTAGGCATCTCTAGCAGATTCTCCAAATTTTTGTACTGTTTGGAGAATAAACAGTAATATTTAGTTTTTACTTACTCACTTTTTCAAATACACTTTCCAACAAATTCTTTATCCCATTCTCTATTTCATTTAAATATTATTTCTTCATTCATTCATTATTCTTTTTTTTATCATCATTTATTCTTCATATATTCATCCCAACAATTATATTTTTCAATAAAAAATGTTACGTTCACAACATTTTTCGCAATACTTTTACAACAAAATTTATTTGAAAATTTGTTACTAGTTTTAATTTGAACTCATCACTAAAATTATTTTTTTACTACTAATATTAACTAATAACAATCTATTACTTAAAATTTATAGTAAAAATATTGTGATAGCATTTGTCAATTAAGATTTTTTATTTTTATATTATTTTTCCTTTCTTTCAATTCATTCTCATCTATATGTTTTTTTTTTCGTGTTTTTATCCTCCACGCACATGTCAGCCTATATCTATCCCCCACCCCTTCTTTTATTTTCTTTTTCTCCCTCACATTCAAGAACACTCCGGACTCTCTCTTTCATTCTCTAGCTCTCTTTTTTCTACTTTTTTTTATTTCTACTTGATTCTAGAACACTCTCTAGCATAATTTTTTGATTTCTATTTTACTTCTATTTTCTTTCCTCTTCAGCTCACTTCACTCTTTCCTCTTCAGCTCACTTCACACACACACACACACACACACACACACACACATTTATAGTAAAAATATTGTGATAGCATTTGTCAATTAAGATTTTTTATTTTTATATTATTTTTCCTTTCTTTCAATTCATTCTCATCTATATGTTTTTTTTTTCGTGTTTTTATCCTCCACACACATGTCAGCCTATATCTATCCCTCACCCCTTCTTTTATTTTCTTTTTCTCCCTCACATTCAAGAACACTCCGGACTCTCTCTTTCATTCTCTAGCTCTCTTTTTTCTACTTTTTTTTTTTTTTTATTTCTACTTGATTCTAGAACACTCTCTAGCATAATTTTTTGATTTCTATTTTACTTCTATTTTCTTTCCTCTTCAGCTCACTTCACTCTTCACTCTTTCCTCTTCAGCTCACTTCACACACACACACACACACACACACACGGCCTTCGTCTAT
The DNA here is from genome assembly GCF_002906115.3 of Quercus suber. Classification (NCBI taxonomy): domain Eukaryota; kingdom Viridiplantae; phylum Streptophyta; class Magnoliopsida; order Fagales; family Fagaceae; genus Quercus; species Quercus suber. The sequence goes on from NW_027069581.1 coordinate 867,887, forward strand.
CTTTTTTTTTTTCTTTTTTTTTTTCTTCCTTCTGTTCTTGTTCTGATTCACTTTGTTGTTACAGTGGAGCTTAGATAGGCTTTCATGCTCTTGATCTGTTGTTTTTGTTTTGATTTTAGATTTGTTGTTCTAATTAAATTTGTATTTTTCCCTGTTCTTGATCTATGTTTCTATTCTGATTTTAGATTGTGTTTGTGTTTTGATTATGTTACCGTTTGGGAGAGAGACAGATGAACAAAGAAGAGAGGAGGAAAGAGAAAGAATATATATTTTTTATTCAGCCGACTATTTTTTTAAGAAAAAATAAGGGAATAGAGTTGCTACAGTGTTCTCTAAATTAAGAGAAGCACTGTAGCAACTTCAAAAAAAAATTTACAAAAGTTGTGTGTGTACCAAAGCTGTTGGAGCGTGAATAGTGGCCTAAATTCTCCAAATTTCCCGATACAACATTTGTTGGAGATGCTCTAAAATCCTAAAACATGGTTTTTTTCTTTTATTTTATTTTTTCATGTAAAACCGTGCTGGTTAGTAGGCTATTAGTAGAGGATTCTAAAATCTAAAAAATGATTTTTTTTTATAATTTTTTTAATTTTTTGCTTGAAATTGTTAAAAAGAAAAAACAAAATTTTGGTCTTATTTTGTAGGCAATGCTTTAAAAAATTGAATAAAAAGAAATTATAAGTTTACAACGTGGGAGTCTTTAGCATTTGAAAATTTTGTTATGGATGTGCAATAATTAGCTACCTTTTTACGACTAACTGGTTGCCTTTTAGGATTAAAAAAAAAAAAATTGATATCTCTTGTTTAAAAAAAAGAAAAAAGAAAAAAAGAAATTGTGACACTCTATGATCAATATGTCTTTTTAGGACAAAAGTATAGTATTTCAGGTGTTGTTCCTTTTTTAAGATTCGGCCATGTGATTACTTAATTAAAAAATACTAGCCTCTAAGCGCATGCTCAGAGGTTTTTCTATTCTTTTGGGTAAAAGTTAATAATTTGCATAAATTTTAATTTGGGATTAATATATATTTCAATCACAAAAATAAAAAAACCTCGGAATATGATGAGTGTTAAGCGTTTGTGGTGAAATAATTTTTCATCACACTCCTAGTTTTTTTTTTTTTTTTTTTTTTTTTTTTTTGTGATTGAAAAATATACTAATCCCAAATTATAATTTATGTAAATTATTAACTTTTACAAAAAAAAGAAGAAGAAGAGTCTCAGGTGCGTGCTCAGAAGCTAGTATACATAATGTAATTGTGATTATGGAAAGAACAATGTTTCTATTGACCAAAAGGCTAACAAGGAATATGTGGCATGATGTGAATTTTTCCAAATTGTCTGGCAAAAACTTTTAACTCTTAACTTTTAGCTTTTTATTACACATTTGGTGAATAATCTACTAAAAGCTATATTATTTGTATCATATTTAGCAAATAAGATATCAAAAACTACATAATACCCAAACAGATAATCTGGTATAGAGCAGTTGAAGAAGTGAACTTGGTAGAGAATAACAATGGGAACTAAATCAGAAAACCTGTCAATACTCAATAGCTTCAGCTCATCGTGGGCCCATAGGGAGACTTTCTCTTCCACATTCCTAGGCCACATAGACTATTGTTTTTCTTTTTTCTTTTTCTTTTTCATTGTATTTATTATTATTTTCAATAGTATCACTTTAAATCACCGAAGGAATTCATTTCAGATGAAAGAAATTTTTTTTTTTCCTTCACGTAACTTGTATAAGTCATCCTTAAAATTCTTTGCAACTTAGAAGTATGTTTTCTTTTAGTTCTTTTGTGTTGTAATGACTCTTCCCACCCAGTTGCCATTTGGGATGTTCATGGCCTTCTCTATGAGGCAGCAGTGCCCTTTTATAATGCATGTATGAATTACTGAGCATTATCCTAGAATCATCTCATATGATTATAAACATTAATTGCCTTTGCATTTCGATGGGAATGTACCGATGGACAATTACTTTACTAGGTCTTAATTCACAATAAAGTACTGAATCTGGCTCAATTACATTGAAATAAAAGTTACAATTCTGCTTCTTTGCTACTTTTTATTTACATTTTCGGCACATGAGAAATATATCATAGACCGTGCGCCTTGATGTCCCAAATCTAGAATAAATAAATAAAAACTAATAAGTCATTAATGGAAAATACATATAGCCTGATTATCTGGTTAAGATTGTAGACAAGATTTAGGTTGAACCACTCCAGAATTGGTGCCATGGGCATTAGTACACTTAGAGATGACTTGCTGTCCAGATTTATCTGATTTAATCTGTATGCTACTCAAAGTTATTCCAGTGCAAGCAACAGATTTACTGCAATTGAGGTTAATTGCTACATATGTGCTTGATGTTCCAACTATGTCGTTGTAGGTCACTTGGCTTATCTTAACTCCAGTTGACTGTACGTAGTTAGAAAAGTTAAATTTAATTCGTATTACATATATAACATTTACCTTACAAGAAATTAACTACCATTCTATATATAACAAAGTTTTGTTTGATTTACCTTTTGTCCACAGTTACCTCTGGAACCTTTAATATCGCAGTAATTTTGATCGATATATATTGGGTTTTGTACTGATTTTAAGGTGATGTGCTCGAATGAAATCTTTTGAGCGTAACCCAGTCCAACCTTTTTACAAATATTGTAATAGCAGAACATTATAATTAACTATAATTATTTCTCTAAAAAAGGAAGAAGAAGAATTGGTCTAGATTTACTACCTGCCATGTCTTGATCCGAGCTCCATTTGTGGTTCCCTTGAAATTAACTTTCTTCACATGAATGTTTTCGACTTTGACAGAATTTCCATTCTTGCCTAAGCTTCCAACGCTGTTTTGAAAAAGAAACGTGAATACAAGAAATTAATCACTTGTTACAAACATACATACCTAAGGTGAAAAATATGGTAACCAACACGAAGTTAAAAAAATTGCATTGTAGCTAGCCTTTTGTTTTATAGTAGCCAAGAAGTTTCTACAACAAATCTTGGAACCTTTTTTATTCTTAATTTGAATGATTATCTTATCTAATTAAATGTAAAAAAAAATGTAATTAGTCCTTGATGCGAAACTGCTTCTTTTTTATTTATTTATTATATTTTATCACTTTATTTTTTTAAATCCTAATTATTAGTAAATTTTCTACTTTAAAGCGTGGAGTGAATGTGTAGACAAAGCAGTATTTTACTATTCTTTTTTTCCAAAATCAAAAGAGGATTGGGTTGAAGAAATAAAGGAATTCTAGCATGGAAAAAATGTCGTAGGTAGATGACCCACCTTACTCCATGACCTGGTCCACAATTAACGAATGAGACGTTAATATTAGATGTAATATCTCCAATGGAAACACAATCGTCACCTGTTGATTATGCAATGTTGAGTATGTTCATATATCCATTATATTAGTTTATAAATCTTTTATAATAAAATTGAATTATTACTACATATTGGTCTCATATTAATTAGTTTGATTGAACAAAAGTGACTAAAATTTCTTACCTGTAGCTATGACAGAGTTATTGACAAGGACATTTTGAGAGGCTTCAATGTGGATGCCATCAGTGTTAGGGCTATTTTGTGGAGCTGTTATATGCATATTCTTAATCAAAATATCATTACTCTGATATATCACTAAATGCACTTGGGCACTGTTAACGAAGTAAATGCCGCTAATAGTGCTTTGCTTGCAAGATATGAGCGACAATGCCTGCAATTAATACACCGTACAGATAAATATTATATATAGTAAAAATGTTTTTAAGAAATCACACTTATTTAATTAATCATAAAAACACCATGCATATAACAAAGAGTAATCAAAATACAGCAAATGTTATAGATGTGAATTCTATTATATCTGTAGGTTTTAGTTAATTCAACTGGTAAAGTCTCTAATGGATAAATAAGAAATTTAGAGTTCGATTCCCGCCTATACCAAAAACCGATTGGTGTCTTGGTCTGATGATAGAGTTATTATCAGGAGCAGATGTTATAAATTTAAAATTTAAAAAAAAAAAATTTCTATCATATCAATAATAAAAAAAAAAATACCATGCATATAGTACAAAAATAGAAATAAACGATATAGTGCAAAAATATGATATAATCTCAAAAACTCATGTAAAAAGTAGACCTCAATGTATAATATATGATACTTACCGTTGGTGCCGATGAAGTGCATCCCTTCTGGGGAAGGAAAAAAAACATAAAAAAGGAATTAGACATTGAAAGAAAGACATGTGAGATACTGAATTGTAAAGATTAATTATGATTGAACTTTAAAGTTGATTAATACCAATCATTGTATAGGGTTTGTATCTATATATATTACGTACCAGGTTAGGGTGATCCCTGCAAGACTGGCCCCACCAACCCGAGCCATGGCTATCAATGGTGCCAGTGCCAGTGATTAGGAGTCCGGTCACACCATTAAATGTTAGCCACTTGCTTCTGTCACGCCCCGACCATACACTTGGTGAGGATGGCGAACTAATTGTCCCTATTAACTGTACAAATTTCAATCAGTATATAATATTGCTTATCATCTTTTCTTTTCTTCTTTACCACTCGGAAATGAAATTTATATTATTTTCTTTAGTGTTTAATTCTTTAAATTATTGTGTGTGCCTAAAACATGTTTCTCTCGTTTTGACAATATGATTCTCTCCTATCTCTCCCCCATATTTAAGCAGTGGGTTGAGTTTGAAGCAAAAAATAAAACCTTTTCAAACCAAACACTCTAAATATATATGTACATACTAAATCCTATTAAATTTAGGAATCCCATACTAATTAACTCATCCTTTCATTTATATTTTAAAGATTCAAACCCATTTGTTTGTGTTACTATGAATTGGGACTGTTAAACACATAATATTTGTTAGAATTAACCTAAAAGTGAATATCTGAAATATTATTTAGCGAAATTTAATTCTTAATTAATTAATATGATTTGATTAAGATTTGAATACATATAAATATATATATATATATATATATAGTATAAAAATCAAATCCTTCAGCCCTATATCCTAAGAGCATTCACATCAGTTTATGTAGAATAGACAAATGTGTAGAATTTTCAAAATTTTGCTTAAAAATAAGCCACGTTAGTTTTTGTATAATTGTGTAAATTTACATATTTATTATAGTAATCTTGTAAATTTATATTGACACCATTTATTTTGCATTTAGTTGTTTATTCTTTTTTTATGTATTCTGAGGATGAAGGAAAAGAGTGAATGATGGTGGTTGTGTGTGAAAAAAGAGAAACAATTAAAAAACTCAAGAAAAATTGGCATTTTAATGAAATGTAGTATAAAATAAAAAATTTGATATGTGGTGTTTGGAAAAGTGAGTATGTAAAATAAAAAAAGAGTACAAGTTCTTATACTAAAATAGATAAAAAAAATTTGCACAAGTTGATACAAATGTTCTACAAATGTGAATTTGTACTGATCATCTCATACCTATTTAAAAATAAAAAATAAAAAACGGACAAATTCTTCCTATTTGGGTTGAAAACTCCGCTAAATACAGCTGATTGCCATCACTATATTTGGACATGTGATTTTTATTAAAGAAAAAAAAAATAGGAATCAAAACATGAGATTTATTAATGTAAGATGTAAACTTTTTTTTGTAGAATATATATAAAGAAATGACAAAAATTGAAGTACAATATATTAGGTGCAGTACATTATATTATTCAATTGAATTTAAACATCTGATTGTATTAAATTTAACTGTTTTTTAAAAAGATAATATTATGTATATTATTGGTCAATACAAATAGTATTTAAATTTAATTAAAAAAATATGTATCTAAATAATTGTATCTAAATTTTATCGTAAAGTAATATATTCTGCACTATATATCTTTCTCGTTACCTGAAATGAAATTTTGCTAGATTTGCATGGTCCATTAAAACTAAGAGGATAAACCAAAAAATTCCTGTTACTTGGGACAACGACTGTAGGATTTTGAGTTGTTGCGCTACATGCAGCCTTCCATGCCGCCGAAAATGCCTGTACGTAGTACATAATTTTTAGTAATTTATATATACTAGGCTTTACAGTTACCAGAAATAGAAGGAAAAAAAAAAAAAAAAACTAAAATTCACGAGGGAATTAATAAAAAATGTACTTTGGAATCATCTGTTTTCCCATCTGCCTTAGCACCATAATTTAACACACTGAAAATCGTTGCGGCACTTGAGAAAGGCAAATCAGCAGAATACAGCCCAAAAATGAGCATCAAAGCGAAGAAACCCTGCAAATAGAAAAGTAAATATTAATGTTTATAGTTTTAACCAAACCTAGTATTATTATCAAAAACCCAAAGAGTACAAGCTTCTCAGTTCTCACTATGGCATTCATTATTGATTCAGAGACGTACAACTCGATTAAAGCTGTAGAATTAGAGGTTGATCTACAAAGAAAAACAAGTAAAGTTGAAGAATAGTCATAACAGGATAAATTGAAAAAGTATTAAGAGTTAAAATGTTGCATGCATGCTGTGAAAATACAATCGAAATGTGTATACCAAAGAGATGGAACCTATACTGTTTGGATGGAAGAGGGTTCTGATTTCATTCTTAACTCTCCATTTAAAGAAATGTATTTCTCATATTGAATGAATAAAATTGTATCATCTTTGAATTGAATTGAATTTAACCAAAAAAAAAAAAACTTCATTTATCTTCTTTAAATGACATGTATAATGTTAGGGTTTGTGCCCTAAAATCCAATTTATTGGCATGTCATGAATAATTAAGTTGTTTAATTGCATGAGACCATTCATGAACTAATGGGACATTATCTTAGTCCATGAGATGCATAGTATGTGATTTATGTGAAAAGTCACAGAAAGATATAAATCACAAGTTCTTTGTAAACTCAGAATTTTAGTTCGTAGTCGGTGATGAAATTGGGCATTTCATCTGCGAAGACTATAACATATCAACTAAGATGATTTGTCTTGATCATGGAAGTGGAGACTTCTAGTTGGTATGTTGATATGTTTTAAGAGTTAAGACATATTGAACTGGACCGCTGTGAGATTTATTATTCTCCTAATGACTGTCAAATGAATAATAAAGCTCAAAAGAAGTTGGGGGTGATATTATATCTCCGTTTAGAAAAAGAGTTTTTTTTTTTTTTTTTTTTTTGAGAGAGTTTAAACCTATAGCGTCCGCTCCTGATGATAACTTTTTATCATCAGACCAAGACACCAATCAGTTTTTGGTGTAGGCAGGGATTGAATCCCAGATCTCTTATTTAACCTTCAGAAACCTTACCAGTTGAGTTAACCGGAACCCACCTTTTAGGAAAAGAGTTTAGACTTAATGGAATATTACAAATATTGGTTTCATATGATGGTTATGATCTCAGCCATCGAGGCACTAATGTCCCAACGGCTACGGTACCAACTGTTGACCTATATTCTTGCGTTAAGAAACATCAGTTTGCTGCACTATTTTCTCTCTTTATTCATAAGATTGTAAACAAGTCGAATCTTATTTAGTTTTAGTTTTAGTTTTATTTCAGACTAGTTGTTAATCCGTGTAATGCACGGGAATAGCTACTAGATGAATTTAAAAAAAAAAAAAAAACCATTATTTTTTAGTTAGAGTAAAAAGCAAAAATGCATGAAATTAATATATATATATTGAAAGAAATAGGGCAAAGTTTTATTAGTTAGGTAGAAAAAAGAAATGTTGTTTTATTTATTAGTTTTTTTGGGGAAGGAACCAGAGACAGAATGTTGCATCTCTAGTTTAGTTTGTGTTGTATTTATAGATATATACAAGATATGGTGTAATATATATACCAAAAGGTGCCTATTAAATGTCATAACCCTTCAAATTGGATATATCAAAAGGCAACTATTGAAATTTCATAACCCTTCATATTGGATATATCAAAAGGTGTCAATTGAATTGTCATAAGCCTTTATATTGGATATATATTAAAGGTGCTTATTGACTGAAAGGTGCCTATAAACAAAAATATGCCTATTGACTGAAAATGTGCCTATTGACCGAAAATAAGCCTATTAAATGAAAAAAGTGTCTATTGACCAAAAAAGTGACTATTGAATGAAAAGATGCCTATTGACAAAAAAATGTACATATTGAATTAAAATGTGTCTATTGAAAGGTCACAATCCTTTAGGTATAAATAGTGGTTCATATTCATTTGGTAACTTCTTCTCTTTCATCTTTCTTAGAAACACCAGAAACCTATGGGTCTTCTCCAAAATTGCTTGTTTGTTTTGTTTAGACCCCTATACACTTAGATTGTTTAACCTAATTGATTAAACAAGTTGATACTAAGTTTTATTATGAGATCTAGGTTAAACACAAACAATCATATCATAAAGTGTGGAAAAAATAAAGAAGACAACACGACCATCTGCAGCTCCAAATCCACGGACTCTTCTATCTGAATTTGTCGCACACAAAACTCACGTTTGTGACTCTAAAATCCCACTCAAAACTTTAAATCATCAGCTATGTATGACCTTGTTGCAGCAACTTCAGATCTACCGGTTCTCATAATGTGTAAATGGAATTCTGGTAGTGACTTTGAAATGAGAAGGCACAATTCTTTTTAGATCTCAAAAGAGCACCTCCAAAGTCATAATAAAACGTGCCTTAGGGTTTCTTTTAAATACTAGGAGAATTAGATCTAAAATCCTAATCATTTAATAGGCTTAATGAGCTGTTGAACTTTAATTAAATCCTACAAATCCGTGTATCGATTGGTCAAGCTTTGTTTTCGATCGATCAAACCTGGCATGTTTCAAATTTCCTAAACCTGCAGCTTACTTTTCCTTGTATTTGGACTTGCAACACCTTTAACATTGTCTAATAAACCTATAGACTTAGGAATCTATATCTAGACAAGTTTGTGTTCACAGTTTGCCAGTTGTTTTAAACTTTTAGAACCTAACAATCTTCCTCTTTAACAATTCGTGATAAAACTTACATACATAATGAAATGCTCAAATACAGGGACAACCCAATTACAATAAAAGTAGCTTGTAACTCCATGCATATGCATTGATACACTTAAAGATATCCAATAAGATACATAATATAATTCTTATATATATAATTTAAATACTATTTATAGTCATTTTTATATTTTGTTAACTCTTTAAAAAATTTTATAAGGATATTATTAGGTATAAAATGTAAATTGTCCATATTTTATTATTATTATTATTGTGAAGCACTTTTTTTTTTTTTTTTAAACAATTCATTTATTCTAAATTTTTTGGTTTTTGTACTTAATAACTCACTTGGATGAATATTTATGATATGATTCCACATTTGATTCTAAAATTAAGAAATAAAATTCCTTAGGAATAAATAATTTAAGACATAACGCAAAATTGGAACTCTAATTTGGAATTCTAATTTGAATTTCTCTCAGCTTCACCTATTATTATATATATAGATGCCCAAATACATCACAAATTTCAATCTAATACTTCTAACCCAAAAGTTGCAAGAAGAGGCAGAATGTCTTGATCGAAATGTACCTGTCTTTCCTGAAACACTCAAAAAAGCACATCAATGCATGTGTGGAAATAAAGATAGATGAACAAAAAATAACAAATATGCAATAACAGCAAATAACAAATATGCAAACTAACTCTCCCCTTGAGTTAGATACATATAAAATAAAATAAAATAAAAAATAAAAAATAAAAAAAGAAAGAAAAATTTCTCCCCCTTCCAAAAACAATTTCATCTCCCCCAAAATAAAAGTAGTTAAAAACATTTTCAACATGATTCCCAAATTTCATCTATTTCTTCCCCCTTTTTGTCACATATTCACAAAGACAATACAATCAAAAGGTAGACAGAAAACATACACAACAGAGGGCAAGAGAAAATAGAGAATCAAGGAACACAAAAGAATTATGCTCTATAGAAAATAGAGGCAACTCCCCCTATGAAGAGCAACAAGTTTTAAAAACAGTTTTCTCCCCCTATAAAAATAGGAAAAATAGTTTTGGGAAAAATTTAGGATGTGGGGAAAAAATAAACACAAACGAAACAAAAAAAAAACTAAGGATTCTCATTAATACAAATAGTCTCTCTTTCAATATATGCAAACTTGATAGTATGTGAAGCATAAACAAATGCATGCAAATATTCCAGGCACAATCAGTTAAGATTGTACAAAATAGATATCAATGATATAAAAAATTAGCATGCAATGTTTTCTTCTTTTTTTTTTTTGTGTGTCAAGATATTTTGAACTCAAATCAACCTTAAGATTAGAGAAAATATTTACACATTTATTATCCACCATATCTCAAAAATATATATATCCAATTTTTAGCAATTCACAAATCAAGAAAAATAACATATACCAAAATGTACAAAACTCAAAAATTAATCAATCAATTTTTAAATCAAGTTGAGGACCCAATTTAGCAAAGTGTATGCGTATTGTATGTGAAACTATAAGAGATATGACTACAAAAATGCAAGATAGATAAAGAAAACAATGCAATGCATGTGAATCCATATACAAATGATGCATGAAAAGACTGATCGGTTAAGAATCTAAAACTAAAATTTTCCAGTTTTGATCAGTTGAATATCAATTGAGAGAGGCAGAGAGTTTTGAAGATAAATACTCATAGGTTCGATCAGTTGAACAAAGTACAAATCCTCTTTCAAGCCATTCATTTTCAAAAAGTTGAAAAAAAATTATAAATGGTAGAAAATGGTTGGTAAGCTTTTTCTTTTTTTTTTTTTTTTTTAGATGTTTCCTATTTGTATTTTTTTTTTTTAACTTTTTTTTCAAATCAATTTGGGAATCTCTTTCAATCTATTATATGACAAATTTTATAAAACTATCAACGTCTATTATTTAAATAAGTCATTTGACTCTTTTTTTTTTTTCTTTGTTTTTATAAGAAGACTTAAATTTTATTTAGAATTCAAAAAAGGAAGTACATCATGAGCACACGCATGCATAATTTGGCTAGGACACTCCTCAAGCCAAACACTAAAGTCCTCAACATTTGCAGCATGCTAAGCCAGTAAATTGGCAGTGACATTTCCTTGCCTTTTAGGTTGCATTTGGCATTGACTTAAAAAGTCAACTTATTTTACTATTTAACTTTTTTTTCTACTATTTGTTGGTCCCACTGTACTTTTTGGTACTATTCATGGGTCTCACAGTACTATTTCAGCTAACTTTTACATTTATCTTTAGTACTTTTAGTAAAAAAAATTCAATTTCAACTAAATAAACTGCTCCCAAACGGACACTTAGCATGTGTAAAAGCAAAAGTTCTAAAACTTTGAACTTGGTGGAGGATTCCTGAAACAATGTTCTGAACAGAGGAGGAGGGCACACCCAAACCTTGGATCGAATTACGGATGCTTAGGGAATCACTCTCAAAGGTCACATCCCTAACCCCTACATTCATTAAATATGAAGAAAATCTAAGGTTACTAGTTCAACCAATGACTCTGTGATGTGGATTGCATAGGATATAATCACATGGTCAAATAAAAAATAAAAAGATTAAAAAGAAAAACAGCTGACTATATCAAAACAATCCATATAAGTTACACAGATTATAAAAATACGCGAAAATGATTTGTAGAAAATTTTCCTCTTAACCAATTTATAAATAAACATTTTTTGCTCTTTTATCCTTTCAATAAACTTCCCTTATTTTAGACCCGTTAAAAAAAATTACAATTTACCTACTTGTGATTTAACCAAAATTCAAGTTGCCAACCTGTGATTTGAAATTTGATACTTTACCCACCTGAGGTTAATTCAGTTAAATTTCTTTAACCCACATCTGAAAACAATCCATATAGGTTGCACAAATTATAAAAATACATGAAAATGATTTGTAAAAAATTTTCCTCTGAACCAATTTATAAATAAACATTTTTTGCTCTTTTATCCTTTCAATAAACTTCCCTTACTTTAGACCCATTAAAAAAAATTACAACTTACCTGCTTGTGATTTGACCAAAATTTAAGTTGCCTACTGTAATTTGAAATTTGATACTTTACCCACATGAGGTTAGTTCAGTTAAATTTCTTTAACCCACATCTGTTAAAAACATAACTAAATATGTGATTACATAAAAATATAAGACCAAATAAAATAAAATAAAAAATCCAACGAAACACTTGTATCATTAGATTTCAAATTACAAGTAGGCAATTTAAATTTTAGTCAAAATTTAAGTAAGTAAAGTGTTAAATTTTAAATCATGGATAAGTAATTTAAATTTCAATCAAGGTAAATTGTAATTTGCTTCCAACAAAACAAAAAAATGACAGCGTTAAAAAGTTGCTTATCCTACGTTTCCTCTGGTCAAAACTAGCCCGATGGAACCAAAGGCAGAACCCAGTAGGTCTGTCTCATCTCTTGTGCTGGCCAATGAAAATGGAGATGAAATCCAACAGAACCTAATTTGCTCGATTGGCCCAACGGAACCAAAGAGAGAACCCAATAGGTCTCATCTCATGTGCTGACCATAAATATGGAGATGAAATCCAATAATAGAGCTCCATTGGTACAATGGAACTAAAGCCAGAACCCAATAGGCCAACAAAGCAAACTTGTAGTAATGCCCAAGTATGACAATTTGGGCTTTTAATAGCATAATGATGGGCCTATAGACCTTACGAATCTTTTGTCTTATAACATTCATTTTCCCTTCTTCTTTTTTTTGGTTAATCGCTGAACTGCTAAATTTGTTGCTCATAGCTTGGGCAATGGGCCTATTTGTTGGGTTTGTTTGTGGGTATCTCATCCTGTTTTGAAATCATCCCTTTTCAAAGTATAGTGTTTTTAAACTTCATTTTCTAAGTACTAATCTTCTTTCAAGCAGCTCATTTTCAAAAAGTTGAAAAAATAAGTACTACAAAACGGTTGGTAAGCTCTTTTGATTTTTTTTTAAAGATGTTTTCTATCTATAATATATTATAAAAGTTTGATCTCAAAACTGGTGGATGCATACTATGATAACACTTATTCATTTTCAAAGTATTCTATAATAACACGTGCAACTTCTTATATTTAATTGGTATGATTGGACAAACAATGCCATGTATTCAAATATAATTTGTATATGTCAATGTATTTGCCATAATACTAGACACGTGGCATATAATTAAAATTTGGAATGAAATAAATACATTTCTTTAGTATGGTAATTAAGTTCACATTTTTATTCTTATTTATGACCACTGATTCTTAATTTATTATTTGTCAATTTATTTTCCTAACTATTCCCATTCCAAAGACTATTGAAGTATGGCCTAGAAGTCTTTTTATATTTTCACTCTTTTTTCAATTATCTACATGTATTTCAGCCTCTTCCCCAATCTTTCATCTTCCTCATCCCTTATATATATATATATATGTGTGTGTGTGTGTTAGGGTTTGTGCCCTAAAATCCAATTTATTGGCATGTCATGAATAATTAAGTTGTTTAATTGCATGAGACCATTTATGAACTAATGGGACATTACCTTAGTCCATGAGATGCATAGTATGTGATTTATGTGAAAAGTCACAGAAAGATATAAATCACAAGTTCTTTGTAAACTCAGAATTTTAGTTCGTAGTCGGTGATGAAATTGGGCATTTCATCTGCGAAGACTATAACATATCAACTAAGATGATTTGTCTTGATCATGGAAGTGGAGACTTCTAGTTGGTATGTTGATATGTTTTAAGAGTTAAGACATATTGAACTGGACCGCTGTGAGATTTATTATTCTCCTAATGACTGTCAAATGAATAATAAAGCTCACGACTTCTATTTACATCAACTCTAAATCCTGAGAGAATAATGGACCTGATCATGAATGTAGGTTGCTTTGATATATCAGGAGTGAGATCTATAAGTTATGGTCAAAACCTCAGTATGTTGGGCAGCCGCATTTAGTGTTGATGGGACATGTATTCTCAAGATGGAATTCATAATCTCTTAACGGAGATATAAAATATTTCTTGAGATAAGTTTAATGGGTTTGGTTATTCAGAGTGTTGGGCCCAACCACTTTAGTAAAGAGTTACTAAAGTATATATTTATGGAATTGGATTTCATAAATATATGATGAATAACATAAAGGATTAAACCGGGTACTCAAGGATTAAGATGTAGTAACCTTCAAAGTGGCAGTCGAGTATTACTACGAATATTTTAATGAAGGGTTGAATGTATAATAAAGTCTTGGAAATAATTTATAGATAAGGCCTAGAGTGCAATTATATTCTTATAGTGGTATTGAATATAATTAATGGTAACTTTGGACTTGTCAAGAGTTGACGGAAAAGCCCAAGGCCCATTGGAGCTAGTGTCTTATTGGTCCCTTTGGTCCCATCTCAAGCCACAAACTAAAGCCCAATTGGGTAGGCCCAAAAGGCTAACCCAATTAGGAATCAGTCATTATTTAATAAGTGTTATTAAATAAAGAAACTATGAGAATGGTTTTGATGGTACGTAAGATGAAAAGAAAAAGAAATCAGTTTTTCTCCACAAGGAGAAGAAGAAGGTTTTTTCTTTGAGAGTTTATGTACAAAAAGACTGATTGAGAGACCACACATCTTGGGCACCATGTGGAATTGAGATGAAGATTGAAGGTATTCTCAAGTTTGGTTTTGAAATCCACTGCATCAAGGTACACTTTCTATTCTTTGATTCTAGAATTCATGGTTACATGTTTATCTTTCATGATTGAAGTAGATCCGTTTTTTTTGTTGCTTCCGCTGCGTGTGTTTTTTGTATGAGATACAAAATCCCAACATATAAATCATGAAATATTCAATGAAACTATAGTATAACATATTTTAAATGACATGTATAATAAAAAATATTATTTAAATTGTCAATTTATAACTATTTTTTTTTTATTTCATTCCTATTGGTTAAAGGGTAGGAAAAATAGGTAAAATTGTCAGTTAATAAAAAATATGACTTTATCTAGGCATGAGAATGTGGATACTCACATTTTTTTTAAAGGGAATCCATATTCTTACAAAAAGGGACAAAAAGGAAATTAAGAGGAAATTTATATTTTTTGATATCTAATTTCCTTGTGTAATTTGAAACCAAATGTGAGAACTTTTCAAGGTTTTCAAAACTCCTTAAACATGACTAAGGTTTGCATTTTATTTGTTAGAAACTCCCTTGTTATGTTGAGGGGTTTACATTTTTTTTTTTTATATTTTTATTTTATTTTTTATCTCAACTAAAAGGAAAGAGAAGCAATACGAGAGAGAGAGAGAGAGAGAGAGAGAGAGAGAGATGCTTACAGCTAAGGTGCTCAGGTTTGGGACTGTATGTGTAGGAAGACAATCTTCATTGAAATTATTTATACATGAAGGGTATCTAAGATAAGCAAGTGCTATTTTTTGTAACAAGAAAAAAAATAGGTCAAGACGGTCAGACGGGTGTTATAGTTAGACTAATAACAAATTAATAACGTCTAAAGTCTAGAAAAATTTAAGGGAGAAACAAGTAGAAAGTAACATGTTACTAGGAATATAGCAATTTTTATCCCGCAAAAACTTATTTGACTATTTGTAATTTGTAACGATAAGACAAAAAAGGAAAATGATGAACATAGAAAAAATTAAAACGGAACTTACTAATCAAAAATAATTCATAGTAGTGATGCAAATGTTTAGCTTACAGATTCATTATCTAATTTTTTGGGATAGGTGGATAAGTTGCAAAGAATTGAACAGGATATCAATATTGAGAACTATTCCACGTGATTATTATTTTGTATAACAATTAATTAAGTTTATTAGGTATAAATTTAATTGTTATACAAAATATAATCTACTTCCACATTGATATTAATTCGTTTAGGGTTTGACTGACACTTTCTATGTTCTCTATTTTGTTAGTGTCTATGAATCAAACCCCTTACTAGTTACAAGTTTATTAACGTTGATAACAAATAAAGATTACAAATTTATTAATGTTGATAACAAATAAAGATCAACATTCGACCTACTTATAAAAATGTTAGAAAAGCAGGTTGATCAGTATTTAAAAGTGAATAGTTTCTAAAAAAAAATGTACACCCTAATGTGGCATTAGTTCAACAAGTCATTAGTGAAAATAAATAGCTTGATTATCGTGATTAAATTTGGAGAGATGATTCTGGTTGAACTACTCCAAAAGTATAGACATGGTCATTACAACAACTAGATGTAACTTCCTATGTCCATCTCTTGCTGATTTAATCAGTATAGTCTTCGAAGAATATTCCAATGCAAGCAACAGAATGACTGCATACAGTTGAAGTTAATTGCTACATAGATGCTGGATGTTCCAAACATGTTGTTGAAGGCCATTTTACTTATTTGAGCTCCAGTTTGCTTTAGCCAGTAAATTTAGTATGTGTTATATAACATGTATCTGACAAGTAATTAACAGGGAAATTTGGTTAATCATTTGATCTAACTATTAGAATTTTAAACAAGTAATTTGGTTTATCAGATTTGCAAAATAGATTAAAATATTGTTTTCTTCCTTAAACTTTACTAAAAGTTCAGTTTTCTTCCCTAAACTTTAAAAGATTTGTTTTTCATCCCTTAACTTTTGTAAATGTTGGTAGGACTAGTAGCCAGAAGCAAGAGTACTGTGGTCATTGCAGTCCAAGATTATAAGATCTTCAATTTTGTTTTCCTCTCCTAGTATGTCAGGATCAACTGTGAGACCATCCTCACCCCCACACCCCCCTTTTTTTTCTTTATTACTGTTGGAAATTTAGACCCCTTAACACACAACCAGATAGAGTAGCCTAGTTAATTAGCCAAGTTGTTACTTAGTCAAATTAAGTAATTCTAGGTTAAAACAATCAAACAATCATATCAAGAATATATAGCAGCGGAATAATAAATAACACAAGATATGATCACCTAGGAAAACCAAACCGGTAAAAAACCTGGGGAGGATTTTACTTACTGATCCTCAAGGCAAACCAGAATTCACTATGAAAGAATTGAAGTTCATACAAAAAGACTTACAAGCTCCCCGCTCGACTTTCTAATGCTACCTACCAGTAGAACTTATTGACACGACCCCGTGCAAGCTCCGAATCCACGGACTCCTTTTTTGAATTCTTAAATCAGCTACAAGCACCCACGCTTGATATTCTTTAAGCTTTAATGATAGCAAACTAGTTGATCATCAAGATGTAGATAATCTCTACCTTGAAAACCCTAAGTTTATGTGAAGGAAAACTCCTCAAGGATCTCACAAGAGATTCACATAAACCGCAAATATGAGCAACAAAGACTTAGAGAGGTTTGGGTACAAAACCCTAGATACAAAAGAGGCATTCTCTTCTCTCTCTCAAAAAGTCCCAAAAATGTGGTTTAGGGTTTCCTTTATATAGTGGGAGAAGTAGATCTGAAACCCTAATCTTTAATGGGCTTAAGTTGCTGTTTGGGCCGACTTAAAATTCTGCAGATACGATTTTCGATCGATCGAGCCTGTTCTTCGATTGATCGAACCAGGCAGAATATGAAGTCTTCTTCCTGCAGCTTGTATGTTCTTGAATCTTAACTTGAATCACCTTGAGCATTGTCTAATAAAACCTATAGACTCTAAGATCTATATCTAGACAAGTTTGTGTTCATGATTTGCCAATTGTTCTAAACATTTAGAACCTAACAATCTCCCCCTTTGGCAATTCGTGACAAAACTTTCATACAGAATGAAATGCTCAAATACAAGAACAACCTAATACAATAAAATACTCATTACAACAAATTCAACCTAACTACTATCCATCAGTTGCAAGTGTAGACAGCAGCTCAATTGAATCAACCTGTATATTTCCTGAAACACTCAACAAACGCATAAACGCATGTGTGACAGAAAAACAGTAAATCAACAAATATGCAAACTAACTCTCTCCCTAAGTTAGATACATCAAAAACAAAGTTAACTCCCCCTAAATATAACATTCTTGTATTTTCCACACATATTCCCATATATCATCTATTTCTCCCCCTTTTTGTCACGTATTGACAAAGACTACCTAAATAGAAGGTAAACGGAAAATATACGCAACAGAGTAAGAGAAAATAGAGACAACTCCCCCTAAGAAGAGCAATAACTCCCCCTAAGAACCACAAAGGTTAAAAAAAACAAGTTTTTGGAAAAAAATAGTTTGGGAAAAAAAAAGGAAGTGGGGGAAAATCAACAACAGCAGCAGCAGCATCACCAACAGGATCAAGAACATCCTCACCAGCAGGACCAAAGTTAAAAACACACAAACCAAAGTTAAAAACTAAGGTGAGGATACACATGAAGAAAAAATATTCTCTCTTTCAATAAAATCCAAACATGACACTATGTGACCTATAAACATTTGCATGAGTAGAGAAAATATTTGCACATTGATTATCCATCATATCTCTTAAGAAAAATATTTTCTACAATTCACACATAAGAAATAGCATATATTAGAATGTACAAAACTTAACAATTAATCAATCAATTTTTAAATCAAGTTGAGTACATAATTTAGCAAAGTGTATGCATGCTATGTGTGAAAATAATGAGAGATATGACTGTAAAATTGCAAGATGGATAATCAATGCAATGCATATGAATCCTAAACACAAATGATGCATGAAAAATTTTAGTCAAAAACATAGAAACTGAAAATTTTTCAGTTTCGATCGATCAAACATCAATCGAGTCAGGCAGACTCAAACCAAAAAATTTAATCGCAATTTCGTTTGATCGAAAAACAGGTTCGATCGATTGAAAGTCTGGAAAAATCAGATTTTTGAAAAACAGAGCATTTTAATGCAGAAACTTCTCAAAGCACATTGTTTTATAAAAAATGCATGAGTATGAGATGAAAAGTTTTTCAAAAACACTTGAATTTAACCTAGATATTCCAAAATCAAGATTTTCAATCAATTTGACCTTAAAGCGCAAACATTAAACACATTTTGCATTAACATCAAGGAACTTTTAATCTTGGAAGGCCACAACAAGATCACACACAATAAGATGTACCAAGTTTAACAAAGAGTAACTTGTGTAGTGTGTGCAACTAGCAAAAACTTGAGATACATGAGAGGTGATATGTGAATAGCAATTAATCACAAAGTCTACACAATCCATCACATAGAATTTAAAAGAGACTATCACCTAAAGAGTTACATCCTATAACTCCCACATCTCCTAGAACAAAAGCTTGCAATCATGTAAGTTTCTTGTATTTTTGCCTCATTATTATAACACCAATTTTAATTATGTGAGATGGCATCAAGCCTAATAGTACACACCAATTTTAAGCATTAAGCAATTAAGCCGAGGCATCACCTTATGTTCTTTTTGTGCATGTGCTACACTTTCTCGAGCACAGAATCTTATGATATGCACTAAGGTGTTCATGATTGGCTAGTGAACAGTGGTGAGATGGTTATTTATGCCTTTCTCAAAAGGATCAAGTTCGACAGTCAAATAACATGTGACTTCAAGATTAAGACAAAGTGATAAACACCATAAACATCTTTCCCACACAACGTGCACTACAAAGCTTCAACTAGTAAAGTGCAATAAATAAGCTCATCAAAGCTAAACAAAGTACATAAACTTGTTATGTAAAGATAATATGGCCAGTCCTTGATTATAAACCCAAGATGTGAAATACAAATCACAAAAATCTTTTTGGTTTTAAAAGATATATGACCAAAAACAAAAAAAGCACATATTATGCTAAATGAACAATGCAAATGCAATGCATGACAATGCTTAACTAAGCTAAAGAGGGTACACAAACAAGAAATATCAATTTCTTAATTAACCTTTGAGTACATGTACAAACTAGTACATACTCACACAAAATCAGAAATAGCTTAGCACAAACTATTCAAGTTTCTCTACAATGTCAAGCATGTTTTAAATCAAGAGAGATATATCATAACCCATGTAATCCTCAAGAACAATAAAACAAGACACAAAATAAAATATTTTTGTCTTTTTGAAATTTTTCAATGTTTTTGGATTTTTTTTTTAATAAAAACAACCTAAAAAACAAAACAACCAAAAACAAAAACAAAACATGTCCACAAAATAATTGAAAGAATTAAATCGGGACAAGTTAGCAACACTCACCTTGGAGAATCTTTTCTCACCCATTTAGCACGAGTCTTCGGCTTTGTAGGTGAAAATCCATGAGAAGCAGAGTGTATTTGAGGGATTACACCAATCTTCTGAGAGAGACTGAAATCCTGCAAATTCCTTTCACAAGCCAACAAGTTCAAATTTTTCAAAAGAATATGAAACAATTTATATGGACTTATGGCAGGAGAAATATCATCACATATCCTAGATTGACAAACAGAATGTTTAAATTTCAATTTATGACAATTAGGACGAATGTGACCACGAACACCACAAAAGTGACAAATAGGAACAAATTTAGGAACATCAGTATTCCTAACAGAAAATCTAGTCTCAGATTTAGGTTTTTGCCTCAACAAAGAACAGTTTGGTCTAATATGACCAACAACACCACAAAGGTGACAGGTAGGCACAAAAACAGATTTATTATGCTCTCTAACAGTAGGTTTAGACTTAGGTGTAGAAACTTCAGCATCTACATCAGAACTTTTACCTTTGTCTGACCTAGCAAAATAAGCCTTTTCTTTATTATTTCTCTTAAAAGGAGGGATATAAACTTTCTTAGTTTTAGGCTTAAGAGAAACAGAAACACTTCTGTTATCAACAGCAGGCTTGACACTAGTCAAATCTTTAATTTTAGCTTTAAATTCAACTAACTCTTGTTCCAAGCTTTTCATCTTCTCATCTTGAGAGGAAATTTGATTTCTCAAAAATTCACTCTTTTTATTAGACTCATCTAATCTCACAATCAAATCCTCTTTTTCAAGATTAGCCAATTTTAACTCTTCTCTAAATTTCTTAGCAATTTTCAAAGATTTAGATAATTCTTTACGAAGAGTTTCAAAAGCATCAAAAAAATCAACAGAAACAATAGTGTCATTTTTATTCAAAACATCACAGGCATCAATAAAATCAGTAGAAGCATGAGCAGAAAGACACTTCAAATTATCCATGATAACAGGGGTCAAGGATCAGCTCTGAGATCAAAAGATCAACAACAGAAGAGCTACCTGCTCTGATACCACTTGTTGGAAATTTAGACTCCTTAACACATAACCAGATAGAGTAGCCTAGTTAATTAGCCAAGTTGTTACTTAGTCAAATTAAGCAATTCTAGGTTAAAACAATCAAACAATCATATCAAGAATATATAGCAGCGGAATAATAAATAACACAAGATATGATCACCCAGGAAAACCAAACCAGTAAAAAACCTGGGGAGGATTTTACCCACCGATCCTCAAGGCAAACCAGAATTCACTATGAAAGAATCGAAGTTCATACAAAAGGACTTACAAGCTCCTCGCTCGACTTCCTAATGCTACCTACCAGTAGAACTTACTGACACGACCCTGTGCAAGCTCCGAATCCACGGACTCCTTCCTTCTTGAATTCTTCAATCAGCTACAAGCACCCACGCTTGATATTCTTTAAGTTTCAATGATAGCAACCTAGTTGATCATCAAGATGTAGATAATCTCTACCTTGAAAACCCTAAGTTTATGTGAAGGAAAGCTCCTCAAGGATTTCACAAGAGATTCACATAAACCGCAAATATGAGCAACAAAGACTTAGAGAGGTTTGGGTACAAAACCCTAAATACAAAAGAGGCACTCTCTTCTCTCTCTCAAAAAGTCCTAAAAACGTGGCTTAGGGTTTCCTTTATATAGTGGGAGAAGTAGATCTGAAACCCTAATCTTTAATGGGCTTAAGCTGCTGTTTAGGCCGACTTAAAATTTTGCAGATACGATTTTCGATCGATCGAGCCTGTTCTTCGATTGATCGAACCAGGCAGAATATGAAGTC
Organism: Quercus suber; assembly: GCF_002906115.3. Classification (NCBI taxonomy): domain Eukaryota; kingdom Viridiplantae; phylum Streptophyta; class Magnoliopsida; order Fagales; family Fagaceae; genus Quercus; species Quercus suber. The sequence goes on from NW_027069581.1 coordinate 889,901, forward strand.
TTCTTCCTGCAGTTTGTATGTTCTTGAATCTTGACTTGAATCACCTTGAGCATTGTCTAATAAAACCTATAGACTCTAAGATCTATATCTAAACAAGTTTGTGTTCACTATTTGTCAATTGTTCTAAACATTTAGAACCTAACAATTACCCTCCTTTTTTGTGGTGACTTTGTGTGTGTGTGTGTGTGAAGAAACCATTTCTGAATTCTTAAACCACTCTTTCATTTTAATGGAGGTTTGGTTGTAGCAAGGCTTGGGCCTTGTTGTGGTTTTTAGTTTGAGATCATTCTTCAAAAATTAAATGCCAGGGCTAAAATCTTTTGGTTTGGTCATAGTCGTTAGGGTTCATGTCATATAAGTCATTAGTATTTGATGATACACAAAAATCGTTAGTGAGTTGATCGTCCTTGAACGCTTCAATGGGTACTTGAAGAGCAAGAAACCAAGAACCAAATAGAGAGCATCAGTGGGGTGCTGACCAAATACCCTTCAAAGGTTAAGTCAGTGAATGAGAAATCTCCAACAACTTTATAGTGAGAGAGCTAACGATTTTCTACGTACCTGAGAGAAGAGGAGGTTTGAGGCTTATATAGTGGCAAACAGTGAACCAATATCCCTTGGATGTAAGGATACTTCTTGTAAAGAAGATCTGGAATTAAGGTTCCAAGATTTTAGGGTGTCTTTCCATATGGGGAAGATATGGGTGTATAGTAGGGTCTTTGGACGTGGCGCGAAAGATATTTCTATAAGGTTGAATTTAATCAACCATCTTATTGGTTTTATTTCGTGCCAAATTTGCTTGTATTTTAGTATTTAGTAACCCTGTATTTAGGTGGGAATCTTGTAAGGGTAGTGAGTGAGAGAGTGTGAATAAATGCTCAAGATTGCGCAAAGAAACAGAGACTCGCGACTGGATCTTACGGGTGGCTCGTGGCTTACAAGTCGCCAGAATCTACACACGTGCCAAGCATGCCAGAAGCTGAAGAGTCGCACCAGCTGTTGCACTATAGGACAAAAGTCCCAGGCTGGCTAGGTCGTTAGCTCGCGGCTTGAACTTGTGACTCAACCCATTCGCGAGGTCAAGTCGCCAGAACACCCTGTTTGGGAAAAACTAACGTTTCACATTCCATTCTCACCCTAGTCTAAATACCCCCCATTCCCACGAAATGTAGAGAGCTTCCAGAGAGAATTTTGAGAGAGAAACCCTAGAGAAAACAAGATTACCTCATCCACAATCTTCACCCAAGAGACTCTTCAAATTCCTTTACTCTCTTCCTTTCTATTGATACATCCTTGAGAGGTTCTTGACCAAATCCTTTTCTCACCATATCCACGTCTGTGAGAAGGTTCTTTTGATGCTAAGGGAAGCAGTTTGGAAGGGACCAATGACTATTGGTTGATGCTATGATTTATAGCGGAATTAGGTAAGTTAGAAAAGAAAAAGGTTCGGAGCAACCTTATTGGAGCAAGAAGCTTGGAAGACTTAAGTACCTGAGTAGATTAGGCTTGGAGGGTCTATTGCTGTTCATGTATCTCAACTATATTTTCTAGTGGATTATTGACCGTTTGGAAGGCGGCGGAGAGGTTTTACGCCAAGCGCTTCGGTTTCCTCTTCGATAACACATCGTGTGTTGTCCTTGTGTTTGCATCTCTCTTTCCTTTATCTTTACCATTTAATTACTATTGTGATTGTGATTATTTATAGTTTAGATTATTTAACAATTCTATTATAAGCTTGTTATCATTTTCCACACATATATTGTTTGCTATAAAGCTTGAATTGGTAATTTGTTTTTTGGGGGTCTAAACATTCATAGTGTTTTTAACGCTATTTGAACTTTCAATTGGTATAAGAGCGGGTATACTTGTTGTGGTTTTAATACCTAAGTGTGGTCCTTAACCCCTTGTGTTTATTTGCCATGGATGGTGCTTTGTATACCTCTTTATATGATTTGGTTGATGATAAATGTAGCATGTCACGTGTTTGTGAAAATGCCTCTATGAGTGGTAATTCTCATAATTGTGATGCTATGTTACATGAATCTTTGGATGTTGTTGATATTCTTAACATCAAACTCTTGAAGAAAAAGGCTAAGAAGTTTAATAAGGATTTGAGCAAGTTATTTTATGAAAATGATGATTTGATTGCTAAGCTCAATTAATCCAACTAATTGGTTGAAAAATATAAGAAACTTGTTGAAAATTCTATTGAAAAGCTGAAAGAGTTTAAATGTTTGAATATGGACTTGGATGCTAAACTTGTTTTGTCTAACAAACTTGTTGATGAGCTAAAATGTGAAAATGAATCTTTTAAGATTCATGCCAAATGTTTGATTGCAGAACCTATTGCTAAAAAGGATGAAAATATATGTTGCAATCATGTTGTGGTACCGATTTTGTGCCTATGGTGCGTTCTACCTCAAAAGACAAATCGATGTACATTCCTCCACATAAAAGAAATCAAAAGGTGGAGAGAAAGGCTATTAAGTCAAAGCCTCCATTTAGGTCTCAACCTAAGGCTTTGGATGGATCTAAGTTTGTTCCAACTTGCCACCATTGTAGTGTGATTGGTCATATAAAACCTCAATGTTATAAGTTGAAGAGAGAATAAAACCATGTTGCTAGATCCCTTCCTAAAAAGCCTAGTAAACCTAAACACATTATTTGTCACAATTGTGGTGCTTTTGGTCATCTAAGACCTCATTCCTCTAAGTTTCATGCTCTTAAAAGAATCAAAAGAAAAGAAAAATTTAAGCTTCTTGGAAGTTGTGCTAAAAAGAGTAAACTAGATTTGAGTGAAAATAGCATGTTGTTAAAGAAAGTGTTTAATGCTCTTAATTCCTTGACTATGTGCATCTCCGGTTTTCATTCTTCCAACCCTCATCTCACTTCTCATGAGATACTCATTCTAAACAATCATTCCATTTAGATAAGGAAGGGTTCCTATGGTTGAGTTTTTGCTCTTTTGGTCATTGATCTAATTCTTTTGATCTTTGTAGGACCCTTTATGCATTAAATGTCATATCTTCATACATTTTTTGCATCTTGCATTTATTTGTATGCATTGTTTTGTTTTTTATCTTACTTTTATGTTTAAGTTTTGTGTGAGTAAAAAATCCAAAACCACATAAAAAGTGAAAAATTCAAAAAGTTTGATCGTATATGTTTGAGCACATATCATATGTGAGTTTTGCCTTGTACCTTTGTACTTATGGCTTTGTGCATTTACGAGCTTAGCTTGTTCTTTATGCACTTATATCTTTATGGGAAAAATCTTGACATCTTTGTGTGATTGTTGTAAATCGATCTTCAAGCTTGTCATGAATGATTAGTCAATAGTCATGTTGGTTTTGATACATGCGTAGATTTGTGCCTATATATCTTCCCACTCTTTTATTTTTATTGCTTAAAGAGCTCAACAAATGTAAATCTCAAAATGACTAGAGATAATGAGTTGCAAAAGCCGTCGCATATACTAGTATTTGACTAGGAAAAAGGGAAAGCGACTTTTATGAAAATGTACGGTGCCCAAAGCCAAAGGCTTGTTCATTAAATTGAAATATCAAAAATTTCAGGCATCGATCTCAAAACGAGATGTATTGATTCAAAATAATCAAATTTTATGATTTGTAAAGAAGCCAAATGAAAAACTTCAAAGATATGTAATCATTTTCTTGTGAGAGGTCATATATATTCATTTCTATAATTGAGATAAACCACTTGGCTTAGTACTAGTTGTGTATGACTTGATCGAATTGATCATTAATGCTTCACTCTAGACTAAAGACTATTCCACATTTGATACACACACACAACACACATGCCTAATGTTCAATGAATGCCTTATTCATTTGTTCGATTGTACTTGTTTAAATGTGATGTGTGTTTGCTCAACTTTATATGGATCAATCCAAAAAGATTTTTAATTATTTTATATGTTTTTGGAAGAGATTTTTATTACTCTTTGTGTTCATGTTTAGTGTTTACTTTGTTTTTCATTGATTAAACATGTTTTGTGTTGAAAAACTAGTGTCAGAATTTTTGGCGACTTGCCCAGTCGCGAGCCCAGTCGTGGGTTCACACAAAATGGTTTCGTGACTCGCTGGCGACTCGTTCGCGACTCGACCAGTCGCTAAACGCCCAGAAACAGCTTTTTAAAGGGCTTTTCATGGGAAACTTGTTTAAAACCTCTCCCATTCTCTCTAAAACCCCTCTTTCAACTTTTTTACATCAAAACCCAATCAATTTGAATGGTTTTTCATTCCATTAATATCTCTAAGGTAATTTTAAACTCTTTTCTTTGATTTGTATCCTTGGAGTATGTTTTGGTGAGTTTTGTGCTTTTGATTGGAATTTTCATCATAGGGGTTGGAAAAACTTATTTTTTGGTCAAAGTTTTGTATGGGTTTGGTTCCTTTTGATGATTTGCTCTGGATGTTGGCCCTTTATGGCAAAAAGATCATGTTTTAAGGTTGTTTTCATGATATTCATGCATTGTTTCACATTGTTGTTCATAGTGTGTATACTAGGTGTTTGATAAAATGTCTTTTAGGCATTTTTCTCACTTGTTTGGACTTCGATGAGTATCAAACTTTGGGGTTTCTCATGTTTCCTCATTAGGAACATGCTTGGTTCATTGGTTGCGTATTTAACACACCTTGCCCCATAAGTGTTTTTTTCCATGCATTGGTCATGCATTGCATATAGCCACCTCTTGCACACACCTTTGCTACCCTTGTCATGCATTGGTTCATGCATTGTTTCTTCATCCTAGCATGTCATGTTTATCTTATGCTTTGTAGCATTTTGTTTCGTTTAAGGTTTGAGCTTTATTTTCTCATTCATCTCACACCCCTCATGCATCATTATCATTATTTACACTTTCATCTCTTGCCCTCGTTTCTCCTTGACCCTTTATCTATTCCTAACAAAAAGGGGGAGAGTATATTCTAGGGAGTATACCGAAGAGTTTTTGTCATTTTTATATGACCCTTGTGCACATTCTTAGGTGGAGAAATTCTATTTCTTGTACACATTTATAGGGAGAGAGATATTCCATAGGGGAAATGCATATACCAAGGGGGAAAATACATTGAGTTAATAAGAAAACTTTATTTTGGTGTTGGTGTCTGGTTAAGTTGCTCACATGTTTCACATCATGTTTACATTATACTTGTTCGTTTATTACTTACTTTACCTTGAAGGTCTAATGTGTTTTGTGCAAGTGTTTTAGGTTACAGGTATATATGTTTCAAGTTCATCACAGCTCCTATGATTCATGATAAGGGGAGTGATATGATAAGGAAAGTTCTTTTTTATTTGTACCTGTTACCTTTGTGTTCTTAGTTTAATATTTGTACCCACGTTGCTTTTGTAAGCTTTTAGGGTTTGTTTCTATGCATATTTTGTAGGCTTTTATGGTTTGTACCATGTTTATGCAACCTTTATGCTATGTTGCTTTGTACTTCAAGCTAAATGTTATGCATTTTCCTTAAGTACTCTCACTCTTGTGCCATTGTAGGATTTTATCCCTAGATGCATATACTTTAAGTATTGTGCATTGGTTGAGTGTTGGTCATTCAAGTGATTTGCTTTGTGCTTATCAGCTTGAATGCCCTGATATTCATTCCAAGTGAGAATGAGCATTGTGGTCACTTTCTTACAGTGATTGCTTGGTTGGTCAAGCCATGGTTTATTACTTTATTCCATTTTGCTTGATCACATTGTACTTGTTCCATGTGCATTTCAAGTTTTCTGCATACAATGATCTAATTGTGTTATTGTGTTTCAGGAGATGTTTTGGTTTTATGGTTCAAGAGCTTCACAGATTCTAGAGTTAGGTGTGAGTGAGTTTTCCAACTATTCCCAACTCACGCAAGTCTAGAGTTTGTTTTAGGGTTCTGTCATGGAATAGCCAAAGGGAGAGATTGTAAGGTTGAATTTAATCAACCATCTTGTTGGCTTCATTCCGTGCCAAATTTGCTTGTATTTTAGCATTTAGTAACCCTGTATTTAGGTGGAAATCTTGTAAGGGTAGTGAGTGAGAGAGTGTAAAGAAATGCTCAAGATTGTGCAAAGAAATAAGGACTTGCGACTGGATCTCGCAGGTTGCTTATGGCTTGCAAGTTGCTAGAAGTTGCACACGTGCCAAGCATGCCAGAAGCTAAAGAGTTGCCCCAGCTGTTGCACTATAGAACAAAAGTCCCAGGCTGGCCAGGCCGTTAGCTCGCGACTCAACCCAGTCGCGAGGTTAAGTCGCCAGAACACCATGTTTGGAAAGAACTAACGTTTCACATTCCGTTCTCACCCTAATATAAATACCCCTCATTCCCACGAAATGTAGAGAGCTTCTAGAGAGAATTTTGAGAGAGAAACCCTAGAGAAAACAAGATTACCTCATCCACAATCTTTACCCAAGAGACTCCTCAAATTCCTCTACTCTCTTCCTTTCCATTGATACATCCTTGAGAGGTTCTTGACCAAATCCTTTTCTCACCATACCTACATTTGTGAGAAGGTTCTATTGGTGCTAAGGGAAGCAGCTTGGAAGGAACCAATGACTATTGGTTAATGCTATGGTTTATAGCGGAATTCGGTAAGCTAGAAAAGAAAAAAGTTCGGCTCAACTTCGTTGGAGCAAGAAGCTTGGAGGGCTTAGGTACCTGGGTAGATTAGGCTTAGAGGGTCTATTGCTGTTCATGTATCCCAACTACATTTTCTAGTGGATTATTGACCGCTTGGAGGGTGGCAGAGAGGTTTTACGCTGAGAGCCTCAGTTTCCTCTTCGATAACACATCGTGTGTTGTCCTTGTGTTTACATCTCTCTTCCCTTTATCTTTACCATTTAATTACTGTTGTGATTGTGATTATTTATGGTTTAGATTGTTTATCAATTCTGTTATAAGTTTGTTATCATTTTCCGCACTTATATTGTTTGATACAAAGCTTGAATTGGTAATTTGTTGTTTGGGGGGTCTAAACGTTCATAGTATTTTCAACACTATTTGAACTTTCAATTTCCATATAAGGATACGTGTGTGGAGACTACGTAAAGGATTGTGGGGCCCACTAGATCTACCCATCAGTGTGGTCCTTTGTTCGTCGGTGTCTAAGTGTTGATGCAAGAAATAACCTGACAGGTCTCTTAGGGGTGGTGTCTTTATTCGTTTGTACCCTAAGGTCCAACGGGGAAACACACCATGACGGGTCCGAGGCCTCTACAGTAGCAAGTTCATGGTCAGTAGGCTTCACATCTTGCCGTTGTGATGGTATGGACGGGGATCATCAATTCGTGTGAGCACCTAGATGGATGAGGAGAAGTCTCGAGCCCCTCGGGGTTGCTTGGCACGGGTGAGCAACGAAAATTCCTACCAGACAAAAATTCCCTTATCAGTATTTGCATTCATGGATTTTAGAATTGGATATTTACATGGTGGTGGTTGTCTTCTCAGGATAAAGTAGGCCACAATCTTAAGGTGTTTCGAAGATTAGTGACTTCACTCAAGGAAGTGACAATTCAAAGGTGCTTTATGAGAATGCTTAATGAAATAGAGGGAAGATTTTCATTGACTCGAGGGAATCACGTCGTTGTTGATCTATTCAATATCTTGTATATATTGAATGTATCAAGTATCTGTATTTTGTATCCATTTACTATTTAGTAACATCTGTAAATTGTCAATTGATTTTGTTTATATGAATGTAATTCTTCCCAAAGAATCTTGTATCGATTAAACTTCTCAAAATTTTGTATCGTGCTAGAGCTTGTTTACCTGGTTTGAGCCTAGTGAAAACAAAATCTTCAAATTCAGTTTTTGGATTGTTAATTTGATCATTGACCTTTTAGTTGTATCAATTTGATCTCTAACCTTTTGGTGATTTGTCAACTTGATTCTTGCTATTAAGTGTTGGATGGAAATTGTTGATGTCTCTAACGTATCAAATAAACTATTATTTTCTTGCCACATAGGTGGACACCTAAATGCCAAGTCATTAATTATTATTATTATTATTATTATTTATTTATTTTTTTTTTAATGTGGGGAAAATTTAGTAACTCACGTGCACGAGTGTCTATTGGGATCAAAGTCCCTCAAACTGCCAAAACTCCATTAATGTTCTCTTCACATAGCTCATTAGTGGCAACTTCAAGCTCTCTCAGAGTGTACCATCTTCCCCTACCCAAATGCGAAACTTTGGGTCCCACAATACTCTCTCAAAATTCCCCAACAACTAGCAACTAATTAACAACCTCTAAGGTCAAGAAAAATTTAAGGGAGAAACAAGTAGAAAGTAACAGACTATTACTAGGAATATCGCAAATTTTATCCCGCAAAAACTGATTTGTCTATTTGTAATTTGTAAAGATAAGACAAAAAAGAAAAATGATGAAAATAGAACAAATTAAAATGGAACTTACTAATCAAAGAAAATAAATTCATAGTGGTGATGCAAATGTTTAGCTTACAGATTCATTATCTAATTTTCTGGGATAAGTGGATAAGTTGCAAAGTTGATTGAACATGATATCAATATTGAGAACTATTCCACATGATTGTTATTTTGTATAAAAATTAAGTTTATTAGGTACAAATTTAATTGTTATACAAAATATAATCTACATCCACATTGATATTAATTCGTTGTAGGTTTGACTGACACTTTCTATGTTTGCTATTTTATTAGGGTGCTTATGAATCATAAACTCGAGTAACCCTTCACTAGTTACAACTCTATTAATATTGATAACAAATAAAGATCAACATTCGATCTACATATAAGAATGTTAGAAAAGTAGTTTGATCAGTATTTAAAAGCGAATAGTTTCTACACAAAAAATAAAAAATAAAATAAATAAAATAAAATGTACACCCTAAGGTGGCATTAGTTCAACAAGTCATTAGTGGAAAATAAATAGTTTGATTATCATGATCAAATTTGGAGAAATGATTCTGGTTGAACCACTCCTAAAGTATAGCCATGGTCATTACAACTAGAGGGAACTTCCTTTGTCCATCTCTTGCTGATTTAATCAGTACAGTCTTCAAAGAATATTCCAATGCAAGCAACAGAATGACTACTTGCAGTTGAAGTTAATTGCTACATCGATGCTGGATGTTCCAAACATGTTGTTGAAGGCCACTTTACTTATTTGAACTCCAATTTGTTTTAGCCAGTAAGTTTAGTTTGTGTTATATAACATTTATCTGACAAGTAATTAACAAGGTAATTTGGTTTATCAATTGATCTAACTAGTTGCGAACCCATGCATTGCGTGTGATAATTATTTTTTATGGTGGTTCTATTTAAAAAAAAAAATACAGTTTAAACTAATTTAATAATAAGTAATGTATTTTGTAATCATATTTTTATTTATTATAAGAACAATCATAAATGTAATATAGAAACTGTGGGGTCATAGAGCCTAGTGATATACATCCACTTTCTGTACTGGGCCTGAAGCCCATGCCAAGACCCATAATCGCATATGAAGAAGACAATAGAGGTCATGGCAACCTAGGAAACCGTGTCGAGGACAACTCTGTACTCGGCTAACCAAGGTCGAGGTAGAAGTAAAGTGACTTACCGGCAAAGACAATCTTCCAAAGTACTCCAAGGAAAAAGATAAGTACAGCAAGTAAGCACACTGTGGCATGGCGGTAGAGCAATTCCAGGAAAAGCTACTGCCTCCACATTAAATGCTCCACAACTAACACTCTGGTCGCATTAGTGTGAAAATGATACCTGAGTAGTGGCTTTTCAGACTCACAGCTACTACCTAAGAGTTTTGGGAGGAGGTTGATGTGACAAAGACCAACAATAGCAGATCTGACATGCATGTGTATGGTAGAGATGAAGGCGGAAAGTAATATATAAGGAAGAAGGAGTTCTGAGAAAAAGGATCAGGATTTTATCAGAGAAAACATTATAGCAATTTGAACTAGCTTTGTAATCATAGCCACTACCACTTAAGAAATAATAAGTTGAAGTTCCTTGGATTAGTGTCGAGGATTGAATTATTTGCCCAAGTCTACATTTGTTTTACTCATTCTTTCTTTAAATCATCTTCAGTTGTTGTTACACTCACCAAAACCCAGTTTATCTTCCTATTTCTCTACAAATTTATTGTGTTGGGCTTGAATCCACTTATCCCTTAGGAATAGTGTATAAACCCAGTCCCTACAGAAACAATCATAAATTATAAATATTAATTTTGTCGTACCAAAATAAAAATAATACAAATTTTCTCAGAAATTCAAAAGGCAAGTTAACGAAAATATTCATTTTTTAATAAAATCTATTTATAACATTTTGTGGATCATTAAAAAGAAGTTTTAAACAAAATTTCTCAAACCATTTTTTTTTCCTGCCTACAATCCAAAACACCAAAAAACGTAACTAAAAAAATTGATAAAACTTAACAATGATTAATTAGACCAATTAAGATAAAAATTTGTTGTTGATAATCTATTAAAGTTATTTTCTTTGTAGAAATTGTAATTTCGTCTACCTAAAACATATTATCAAATAAAAAATTATTAGCAAATCTAAAAATTAAATTTCTATACATGCATTATTATAAAATAATAATAATAAGTAAAATAAAATTGCAAAAGCTAAAATTTATCACCCATCCGATTATTTTCATTTGGCTAACCTTTGCTTTTCTCTAAATAAATGGCATTATAGAATACTTCTAACACAACTATTAAGAATACTTTATCCACCATAAAGGATTAAAAAGAAAAGAAAAGAGTAAAGTCTCATAGTTTAATATCTAAATTGAGCACTATAAAAAATCATGTTATGTAATAGAATAAATACCAAATTACAATAAATACCATATTATCCAAATCATGCTATGTAATAAAATTATATTATATTTTTATATGCTATATTTAACTCTTTAGAATGTAATAGGATAACATTTAACAATAAAAAAAAAAAAAAAAAAAAAAAAAAAAAAAAAAAAAAAAACAACAACAACAACAACAACAACAACAATTTAAAAAACAAAACTAAATCACATTAACCCAAATAAGAGTTTTAAAGAATATAAAAAATCATCAACCTAAAGTAGAGATAAAAGAAAAATTAAAAAATTCACCAAAAAATTGAGAGAGAGAGAGAGAGAGAGAGAGAGAGAGAGAGAGAGAGAGAGAGAGAACCTTTTTTTGTGAGAGAAAACTATGCATGGAATGGAAGAGCTAGACAGTGATAAATTTATAGTAAGAGGGTGTGATGAATAAGAAAAGACAAAAATAAAGGAAGATGAAGGGAAAGAAGAAGAATGATATTAATGTAAAGAGTAGTTGGGAGATGAAAAGGTAAAAGAGGGAGAAATGTTGAAGAAGTAGTGGGGAGATGAAAAGGTAAGGGAGGGAGAAAGGTTGGAGAAGTGTAAATATTAAAAAAAAAAAAACTGTTAAAAAAATTAAAGGAAAATTGGAAAGAAAAAAAATAATGATGTTGGCGCTAATGTGGCTCAACTAGAGCGTAGCAATAATAAATGTTACACTTCAGCTTTTAGATATATATATATATATATATATAGAGAGAGAGAGAGAGAGAGAGAGAGAGAGAGAGAGAGAGAGAGAGAGAGAGAGAGAGAGAAAGAGAGAGAGAGAGATAAATACGAAATTATCCAAATCATGCTATGTAATAGAATAATATTATATTTTTATATGCTATATTTAATTCTTTAGAATGAAATAGGATAACATTTAACAATCAAAGAGAACCAACAAAAAAAAAAATATTTAAAAACAAAACTAAATCGCATTAACCCATACTACAACAAAATGTATTTTTAGTGACGAAAAAATTCATCACTAAAAGTCCAATTTTTCGTCACTAAGAACCTTTAGTGACGAAATTCATTTCGTCGCTATAGCCCCGCCTCTAAAAGTCTCAGTGACGAAAAATTTCGTCACTAAAAGTCCGATTTGTTTAAAAAAGAAAAAAAAAACTTTTAGTTTCCGTCGCTAAATGTTTTCCTCGCTAAAAACAGTATTTAGTGACGTAAATATTTCATCACTAAAACCATTTCAATTTATTAAATCATATTTAGTGACGAACAATTTCGTCACTAAAACTATTTTCGGATACGTATAGTGTTGAAAAAATTCGTCACTAAAACTATTTTTAAGAAAATCCAGGCACATATAGCGACAAAAATTTTCCTCGCTAAAACCATTTCTTACAAAATTCAGCTACATTTAGTGACGAAATATTTCGTCACTAAAACAATTTTTTGTTGCTATATTTGTGACGAAAAAATTCGTCACTAAAACTTATTTTTAGTTTTTATTATTTTCATGGCGTTGATATTAACCTGTAACCTGTCATTACATTATTAAAATCTCATATTTGATTAACACATTTATTTCAACAACACATTTATAAAAAATCGATCCATACATTCCATAAGTTAAAATTAAAACAAGTATCCAATTCAAATTCCTGCCATACAATAATTGTTTGCAACATGTTGAGGTACAAATTTTCGGGCCTTGATTTCTATTAGCCCACTGAAAAAATGCTCACATGAGCCCACACATTATTTTAAGCTCACATAAATATTCCCATATATATTACCCAAATATTCCCTATGCTATTGGGCTTTCATGAATACTCCATACACAAGTCCATAAATTTCCTTGGCCCTCTCACAAATATTACCTATTATATCCCACATATTATCCAACTTGGGTTTTCACACAAAATACTCACCATATTACTACCAAAATTGAGCTGCAAAATTACACCATCTCCGCTCAAAGTCCCATTACGATGTGGCTAATTCACAGTCCCACTACGATGTGGCTAATTCAAAGTCCCACCACGATGTGGCTAATTCATGGTCCCACTAAGATGTGGCTATTCACAGTCCCACTACGATGTGGCTAATTCACAGTTCCACTACGACATGGCTAATTCAAATTCCCACTATGATGTGGCTAATTCACAGTCCTACTACGACATGGCTAATTCAAAGTCCCATTATGATGTGGCTAATTCACAATCCCACTACGATGTGGCAAATTCAAAAACCCACTACGATGCGGCACCATTTACAAAGCCCGCTATGATGTGGCACCATTTACAAAGCTCGTTACGATACGACACTTCTACCAAGTCCGTTGCTACACGGCAAATATTTTACAAAGTTCTAAATCATTTTATAAAGCCCAAATATTCATTTGGCACTATCTTTCAAAGCCCAAATATTCATTTGGCACTATTTTACAAAGTCCAAAAATTCATTTGGCATTATTTGACAAAACCCAAATATTCATTTGGCACTATTTCTAAAAGCCCAATATTATTTTGGCACAATCAAGTATTATTTCGACAATTGCTTTACATATACTAAGTCCCTAACTCATGGGAAATATAAATTACTCATCTCTCAAAAAATATTTCTCTCACAAAATTTGTGGGAAACTATGTCTATTCTTTTCAACTAACTACTAAGCCCATGAATATCACCCATGGCAAAACTACTCATTTTGTAGGGTTAACCAAGCCCAAGCAAACTTATCTACAAAGCCCAGCTGGGTCAGCCCAGCCCACACACAGAATCCAGCAGCTGAAAGCTTATGTAAAGTAACCAGCCAAATCTCAACACAAACAGCTGGAGCCTTTCCTATTAGGTCCCAACTTGTCTAAATCAAATCAGAAGAAGACACGTGTCCCTCAAGGGCTAAATCCTTCCTTCACAAGCTAGAATCCCATCACTCCTCATGTGACATAAAGCTGAGATGGATGTGATAGAAAGCTAAAAAGTTTCAGCCAGCTGTCACTTCTTTCTTCTTCAACCCATTTCAGTCAAAAACTCAAAGCTGCCATGACAAGGCCTTCAAAGCTTCTGAAACAAGATGAAACCAACTCATTTTCATACTAAAAATATGTAATCTCTGGTTCATGAACCAAGCACATGAACCCCAAATGGAGAAATTTAGGGAAATGTGGTTTGGAGGGCACCAAGGGGATCCCAGCAGAGTTCTCAGCAAGGGCTCCAAGGTTGACACCTGGCTTGGGGTGGTCCAATTTGCCCTAGGGAATTCTGATTCTAGTTGCAGCATAACCAAGATCATTAGCCTTAAGCATGCTCTAATCCAATCAACCAAGGCTAATTAGCATTTAATGCTAAGCCAGAAACCCAGCTGTTATTGCCAAGAACAGCAATAACTTTCTAAAAGTGAGCTTACTATTCTTGGCTAAAAATCCTAAGAACGTTTTTCTAAGGATTTTCTGAAGATTAGGAAAGATTTAGCAAAGATTATTTGCTAATCACCCCCTAAAAACCCAGATATAAATGGAACTCTCCATTAATGCTTCAACAACTTACTACCAACACACAACCAACTCACTAAGCTATAGATCAAGATTCTTCCTTAAGCTCTTTGCAAAAGATTCTTCTCTGAACTCTGAAAGATTACTGAGTTCTCAGTCTCAAGCTTGGAAATCAAGTTCCTCAGCTCTTAGCTCACAAACACTTCTCATAGCTCACAAACACTCATCAGCTTTGCTATACACTCTCACTCATTGCTTATACTATTCACTCATTACTATACATTCTCACCCATACTACTCACTATACTCTCTCACTCATTGCTCATATTACTCAAATGATCATCTCTACTCACTATATATACTATACTCATGAGCATGTCATGGCACCATAATGATCTTGCTGCGCTAGCTGGGATCTCTCTCTCTCCCTTCATCTCACACTAAGTTTTCTCCATTATTTGTTGTTATGGAACCCATGACATTTATTTATTCATTTACTATTAATGGTTATGATGTAACTGTTACTATAGAATTTTTCCCTCATATTATCGTATTAGAAGACTCTTCTCTAGAGCTAACGGACGATGAGTCTGAAAACATAGACATTTCCCTTAATTTGTGAAGTAGTTAACAGATTGAAGTTTATTTTGTTTGTATTACTTTACCTCTGGGCCGTGTTCTGCAGAAACACTTTACCGTTGAGCTATTTTTTGCAAAACCATTTTACCGCTGGGCTATTTCATACAGAATGCTTTTAAACTGTGCTGACGTGTCCGCTGCAGGGATTGTTCATGGGCCACTCTTGTCAGTTCCAATCTAAGCCCAAGGCATAAAATATAGTGGATTTCTTGGATTTTCACCGATAGCCTTTGCGCCGTGCATCAAGCCCATCTTTGAGTTTCGATTTAGACCCCCCGACCCCTTATAAACTTATTTGTCAAAAGGAAAACTTTTTCGCCCCCGACACAACACATACAATAATTTAAGATGTTTTATAACAATACAAAAAATGTAGCATAATATAATTAGAATCAACAGAAGATGTCCTCATATGTCTTCTAATAATGCCAAAAGTAAATCCCCTAAAGCCACTAATAAGAAATCTACACAAATATAAAAACACTACTACATTAAAATCGTAAAATAAAAACATTAACTATGTTATAAGAAACATTTCTAACAATGAATTAAGAGTAGCCACACCAATAAATTAAAATCACAACTCCTAATGTATAAGTTGTAGAAAGCAAATATAAATTTTCAAGTGTAATGTAATACAATTAGTTTCAAATTATACATAAAAAATGAAGTGTTTTAACTTAAAGATAAAGTACTAACCAATAAGTGATTTAACTTGAAGATGAACCACCCCCATAGGTAAAAGCGTCATCATAACCCTTGCTTCTCAAAAAATTAAGAATATTCTTTTGGACCTCGTCTTGCTTAGCTCGCGCCTCTTGCTCCCTAGCTCGCTCCTCTTCGTCCCTAGCTCTTGCCTCTTTGAGCTCAATTATCTTATTTTCTAACCGATGAATATACTCCACCGAGGAACAAGATGAGGCAGTGGTTACTAGAGAAGAGGAAGGTCTCATGCCAAGTCCTTTTACAATACCAGATTTCTTCTTAAAAACCAAGTTTGAGATCTACTCTTGTGTAAGGGGAATTGCATTAGGATCTTGACAATGATCCTCTTGCACTTTGAGAATAGTTTCCTACCATTTGAAAGAGAAAAAAACAAGCAATCACAACATTAATACTACATATGTTATAGCTTTACAAACATGATAAGGATGAAATGATAGGGATGGAATGATACACATACACATACATACTTAAAATTTTTTTTCCTTATTAGTGATGAAATTCATATTTCATCACTAAAGCTATATTTTTAGCGAATAAAAATATTTCCTCACTAATTTTCGTTGCTAAAAATACATTTTGTTGTAGTGACCAAATAAGAGTTTTAAAGAATATAAACCATTATCAACATAAAGTAGAGGTGCAAGAAAAATTAAAAAATCCACCAAGAGAGAGAGAAAGAGAGAGAGAGAGAATATATATATATATATTTTTTTTTGTGAGGGAAAACTATGCATAGAATGGAGGAGATAGTGATAAATTTATAGTAAGAGTGTGTGAATAAGAAAAGACAAAAATAAAGGAAGATAAAAGGAAATAAGAAAAATGATATTAATGTAGAGAGTAGTGGGGAGATAAAAAGGTAAGAAAGAGAGAAAGGTTGAAAAAGTAGTGGAGAGATAAAAAGGTAAGAGAGGGAGAAAGGTTAGAGCAGTGTAAATATTAAAAAAAATAAATGTTAAAAAAAATTATAGGAAAATTGGAAAGAAAAAAATAATGACGTTGACACTAATGTGGCTCAATTGGAGTGTAGCAATAATAAATGCTACACTCTAGTTTTTAGATATATATATATATATATATAGATTACTTAAAGTTCTATTTTTGTCCCTAAACTTTAAAAGATTTGTTTTTCATCCCTTAACTTTTTGTAAATGTTTTACTTTGTCTTTGTCTTTAAATTTTTTGCCCTTTGTTTAGATCATTTTGTAGCCTAAAGAAATGCTAATGCGGTAATTTATTTAGCGTTATTTGATCTAACTTGAATCAAGCCATTTTCTTTTTAAGAAGGTTGGACACATGGCTTGTTATTATTGATCACATGTAGAAAGAAAATTAGACAAAGAACAAATTACCCTTTATCTCTTTATCAATTTAGTTGTATTAGGGTTGAGTTAGTGCCTTATGAGACAAATGTCACAAAACCCAAATGCCTCATATGTCAAATCAATTTTTGTCTTTCTTTTATGAAACAAGTTCGTTCATCTCAAACCTAGGCAATTCACATTCCTGCCCAAGCAAATGAGTCTGATGAAAAATTGATAACCAGACATAAGGAATGAAGATTTGTATGATGAAAAGATAAGCTTCATGAGTGGGAATAAAAAGAACACCAATCTCCTTATCAACCAGAAACAAACATTCCCACACAAACATTTCAATAGTTATGGAGAGATAGTTTTGTACCCAACACCATCTAATGGCCACTTAAGCCCCATGGTAGAGCTAGGCACACTAACATTCATATAAAAATGAAGTAAATTAATTCGGCTCACGAGGCACGTGTGTTTAGTCTCAGGCAGGAAGCACTAACTCAACTCTAATTCAATCAAATTGGGGATTTGGGTTCTATCAAGAGACGTAGGGGGTAATTTTGTCTTTATGTAATGTTATTTCCATGTGTGATCAAAAATTGCATGCCACATGTCCAACATTTTAAAAAGAAAGTGGTTTGGTCCAAATTGCATCATATAATGCTAAAAACATTATCACATTAGCATTTTGTTAGGCCAAGTAGAATATAATCTAATGGACATAAATAGAAAGATATAAAGTAAAAATTTTATGAAATTAGTCCAGGGACAAAGAAAAGTATAACTTAAATTTTTGGGATGAAACCAAAATTTTGGTAAAAATTTTAGGAATAAAAACAATATTTTACCCTAAAAAATTAGTTGAACAAAAGTATAGTTTTACTAAAAAAAAAAATGAAGTTTTAAGAAGTTATATATAAGTCACATAAGTTGAATAAGTTTAAAATTAATTATCTTAGCTAAATGAGAACTTAGAAAAAAAAAATGAATCCAAAGGTGTGGAACATGACACTACAACTGAAAATGTTACTTAACTATATTCAACTCCACTATTTTTTGAAGTCTAACTAATCATTTTAATGTGGGACGAGAGATAGCAGATTGTTAGTAAATTCATGGATGCCCCTCGCTCTGTCTATTATGCAGCCGTTTTTTCGGATTCTCTGATATCTCAAGGCACACTATATCAAGATCTTCACTACTCCTCTTAGCCTTCTTTCGAGCTTCATGCTTATTCAGATGCAGATTGGGCAAGTGATCCTACAAACCGATGCTTCATCACAGGTTTTTGCTTCTTGTTGGGTACTTCTCTTGTCTCATAGCGTAGCAAGAAGCAGGGCGTTGTTTCTCATTCTAGTATCAAGGCTGAGTATTGTGCCCTTGCTGACACCATCGTCAAGCTCGTTTGGCTTCAATGGCACTTGGTTGACATAAATGCTCCACAACTGACTGGAACTCATCTTTATTGTGATAATCCTAGTGCTATTTACATTGCTGATAACGATGCCTTTCACGAACGCACCAAGTATATTGAAATCGACTGTCACATCACTCATCGGTATCTTAAGAATGGAAATCTCTAGTTGTACTTCATCTCCTTTGCTGACCAACTTGCTGATATCTTCACCAAGAATCACTTGCCTGGTTGTCTTCTAAATCTTATATCCAAACTCTAGTTGGCTTTCTTCTTGCCACCTTGAGTTTGAGGGAGGAAGTTAGTATATGTCAGTCTAGTACACTGAGCTTGGCCTAGTGTATTGTGCTTGTGATGCACTCATATTACTCGTATTTCACTCATACGACACTTTATATAAAGTTCTCTATTGTACAGTGTTACACACATCATATATACAGTTTAGTGTCTCTGTATCTATATTATTAACATGTATCCTAGTGAACTTTTGAATTTTCAAGTCACGTTTATTCTTTGCATTTTCTCCTAGGTCCTGTAATGTGTTCTTATTGATTTTGAAATTGCTTATTGTACTGTATAGGCGGTAAATTGCAATGGTGGAAATGTTTTAGGTTATTGGCAGTAGAGATCAGCGAATTGGTCTATTAGTTCCACTTGCAGAACAAGTGCTAAATGTCATCCTCATCCATTTCCAGGATAGGTGGACTTGAAAGCAAAGATCCATTCTTGTCTTCATTTTTTCTTAATGTCATTTAGAGATTGAATGTTGTTTCCTCGGTTAATTTTTTTTATTTTGTTGGCAGTTCGTCAAATCAGATGCAAGTGGAACCATGAAAACAATTACTTATGGTGACAAGTCTGACTTAGGGGACGACGTATCTGTAAGGTTGAATTTAATCAACCATCTAATTGGCTTTATTCCGTGATCAATTTGCTTGTAATTTAGCACTTAGTAACCCTGTATTTAGGTGGGAAAATTGTAAGGGTAGTGTGTGAGAAGATGTGAAGAAAAGCTCAAGAGTGTGGAAGAAAAACAGAGTCTCGCAACTAGGACTCGCGGGTGGTTCGCGACTGGCAAGCCGCGAAAGGCAGTCACGTGAGAGGCACACTGGGAAGCTGAAGGGTCGCGCCAGCTGTCACGCTACAGGACAAAAGTTCCAATCTGGCCAGGCCGTTACGTCGCGACTTGATTTCGCGACTTGGCCAAGCCGCGAGATCAAGTCGCCAACTTGCCCTGTTTGGCAAAAACTGACGTTTTGCATTCCCTTCTCACCCTACTATATATACACCCTTATACCCATCATATTGAGAGAGCTTCCAGAGAGAATTTTGTGAGAGAAAACCCTAGAGAAATACAAGATTGATCCATCCCCAATCTTCATCTAAAGAGACTCTACAAATTCCTCTACTCTCTTCCTCTCCATTGTCATACCCTTGAGAGGTCATTTACCAAACCCTTGTCTCACCACACCCACGTCTGTGAGAAGGTTCATTTGGTGCTTTGGGAAGCAGTTTGGAAAGGAACCAATATACATTGGTTGATGCTATGGTCAAGTAGCGGAATCCGGGAAGCTAGAGAAGAAATAGGTTCGGCGTAACCTCGTTGGAGCAAGAAGCTTGGAGGCTTAGGTACTTGGGTAGATTAGGCTTGGAGGGTCTTCTGTTGTTCATGTATCCCAACTACATTCTTTAGTGGATTATTTGACCGCTTGGAGGGCGGCGGAGAGGTTTTACACCGAGGACTTCGGTTTCTTCTTCGATAACACATCGTGTGTTGTCCGTGTGTTTGCATCTTCTTTCCCTTTACATTTGCCTTATATTTACTGCTGTGGATGTGTTTATATTTGGCTTAGATTGTTCTATCAATTCTGTTATAAGCTTGTTATCATATTCCGCACATAAATTGTTTGATATAAAGCTTGAATTGGTATTTTTGTTATTTGGGGTCTAAACATTCAAAGGTGTTTTATACCCTTTTTGAACTTTCAGTATCTGTGTTATGTGGAGAGCTAATCCCAACCTTAGAACGGCTTGAATTACTAAGTGAGGTATGCTTCTTTTTACTGGTTACAACTTAGTAGCCTCAAATCAAATCAAGGAAATTAATGTGCAATAATTTTATGTAGTGGTCATCCAATGTCTGTTTCGTTCCTTCCATTAGCGTTTGTTTAGTTTTATGAATTAGCATTTGTGAAGGAAAAAAGAATCCTTACCTTCAATGGATTGAGGATCTGATATTGAAAGAATATCAAGCCTTCCACTAGGAACAACATGTTAGTAGGACAAGAAGCCAGAAGCAAGAGCTCTTTTCAGTCCAAGATAATAAAATCTTGAGTTTGGTTTTCCTCTCCTAGTATGTCAAGGATCATCTGTGAGATCCATCCTCACCCCCCTTCCCCCTCCCCCTTCTTTTTTGGGGACTTTTTTTTTGGGTGTGTGAAGAAAGCATTTCTGAATACTTAAGCCACTCTTTCATTTTAATGGAGGTTCGGTTGTAACAAGGCTTGGGCATTGCTGTGGTTTTTAGTTTGAGACCATTCTTCAAAAATTAAATGCCAATGCTAAAATCTTTTGGTTTGGTTGTAGTGTTGTCAGGGTTCATGTCATATAAGTCATTAGTATTTGCGCTCATGGATTTTAGAATTGGATATTTACCCGGTGGTGGTTGTAGTAGGCCACAATCTTAAGGTGGTTCGAAAATTAGTGACTTGAAAATTCAAAAGTTGGCTTTATGAGAATGTTTCATGAAATAGATGGAAGATTTTCATTGACCTGAGGGAATCGCGTCATTGTTGATCTATTCAATATCTTGTATAGTTTGAATGTATCTATTTGTATTTTTTATCCATTTAGTATTTAGTCAAATCTTTAAATTGTCAGTTGATTTTGTTTATATGAATGTAATTCTTCTCACAGTATCTTGTGTCGGTTAAACATCTCAAGATTTTGTATCGTGCTAGTGCTTGTTTACCTGGTTTGAGCCTAGTGAAAACAAAATCTTCAAATTCAGTTTTTGGGTTGGTATTACTTTCGTTAGGGATTGAAAAGTTTATTCATTTTTTGATTAGTTACAGCTATTCACGTACACTAAACTATAGGGAATGCAAACATCTTAATTTGAGAATAATTTGCATTATTCAATTCACTGTCTAAATTAATAGCTTAGTTCTCAATTATCCTTCCTAAACTGTGAACGTATTAATAATGTGCAATTAAAATTATATATATATATATATATATGTATGTATGTATGTATTTTTTTTGAACATCTAACTTTGAGATTAAGCTATCCATTAATTTGATAATTTGGACACTAAGTTAGGGATCTTGTAAATCAATCTCAAATTAAGTTATTGATTGTGAAATTTTGAAATATAAGGCTTTACCTTGTGTCCTGATAATTTATTGAGCTAGCCTCCGTGATTGTTTTATAGTTGCTAAACCGTGGACCATTTGGTGTACAAAGCTTTCCTTATTGCAGGGGGTCTGATAGAGGTAATTGGTATATAGTACGCAACCCTCACCTATAATTCTTTTTTAGAAAGGTAGATTCTGGGACTAGAACACATGACCTATTGTTTGTGTGGAACATACTTATCTAATCAATTAGGAGCCAACAAGAAGAAACAATCCCTATCATTCTCAAGTTAAGGAAATCTATCCTCTATATTTACTTTGACTTTTCGATTATTGTGCAAACTATTTGTAGATTTGGGAACTTGGGCAACTCAATTGGTGATTATCTTCGTCACGAACAAAGTTTCTCTCTAAATTAGGGGTGGTAAAATTGGACATGACCCGCGAACCCAACATGAAATTAGTATGCTATGGGTTGAGATTTAATGAGTTCGTATCATATTCAGGTTGATACGATTGATCTGTTTAATAAATGGGTTGGATGAGTGTTCATCACATGAAACCCGTTTGACATATCTAACCCGTTTAATTAAATGACATTTTACTAATATACTCTTCAAACTCTATGTATATAAACTTATTACTACAACAAAAGTGGACTATGGTGACGAAATCTAGTGAAGATAAACAATTTCGTCACCGAATGATAACATTTAGTGAGGAAAAGAAGAATTCGTCACCAAATATTATAAAAATTTTAAAATTGGTGACGAAATCAATATTTCGACACCAAAGAGGTACCAATTGGTGACAAAATCAATATTTCGTCACCAAATATGTACAAATTGGTGACGAAATATTTATTTCGTCACTATAGGTCATGAAAAAAAGGAAAACCTCGGGTGACGAAATATTCATCTCACCAAAGACTTACCAGAGGTGACGAAATTCTAAATTCGTCACCCAATATTAGGATGTAGGTGTTTTTGGTGATGAAATAAATTTTCGTCACCTATTGTTTAACCAAAGACTAACCGGAGGTGATGAAATTCCATATTCATTTTTATAATTTCGGGCTATTTTGGTCATTTTTTAGGTTTAGAGGTATTTTGGTTATTTTATAAGTTTTAGGAGTATTTTGGTCATTTTTTAAAGGTTTTGAGGGTATTTTCGGTTATTTTTTAGGTTTAGGGGGTATTTTGATTATTTTATAAGTTTTAGCGGTATTTTGGTCTTTTTTTTAAGGTTTTGAGGGTATTTTCGGTTATTTTTTTAGGTTTAGGGGGTTATTTTGGTAATTTTCATATTTCTAGTGTATTTTGGTCATTTTTAGGTTTTGGGGAGTATTTCAGTAATTTCTTAGGTTTATGACGTATTTTTGTCATTTTTAAGTTTTAGGGGGTATTTTGGTTATTTTTTGGTTTAGGGGGTATTTTGGTATTTTATTAGTTTCCGGGGATATTTTGGTAATGTTTTAAGTTTTAGGGGTATTTTGGTAATTTATGATTTTAGAGGTATTTCGGTCACTTTTTAGGTTTAGGGTGCATTTCGACAATTTTAGAGGATTTTCGGAGTACTTTGGTTATTTGCAAGTTTTAGGGGCAATTTGGTAATTTTTTTTATTGGGTAATTGGATGGGTTGGGGTTTACCCTTAATAATTTGGTTGAGTTAGGTTTGGGTTAGATTTAATTAGTTAAATGGGTAATAATGGGTAAATGGGTAATATCCAAACTGTTTGCACCTAATAATGGGTAAATATCCAACTCTTTTGAATATGAGTGTGATGAGGACAAATACGTGCAGGTAAAACTCGATTAGGATCAGAGCTTACTGTCTTAATAATTATCTCATGTATGTAATATATATATGTATATTTATATTTATTGTCTTTCTCGTAATGTGTAAATTTCACGCAAAGATCCTTAAGAGTCTCATTCTTATTGTTTTGTCCTATGAAAGTTCCTTGATAACCATGGTCTCTCTCTCTTGTATGATTAAGCAAGCATAAACCTTAGCAAAAGAAGAAAGAAGAAGAAGAAGAAGAAGAAAGGCATTGACAATAATATAGCTTGTAGGTAGACATCAGGAACCTATCACATAAGAAAAATGTTGCATTATAGTAATCATCAATTATTTGTATGGAGTTAATGGACAACCGTGCCTGTTTTTATTTAGTAAAAGATTCGCTTATTAGGTAATTTGTAGCCAAAAAGTGTTAGATGAGTGTCTTTCTCAAGTCGAAATATTAAATATGGGTTCAAATGAGTCATATAATTGTTTCCTTTGAGTTCAATTTTTTAGCATGATGACATATATCTCCAACTTAACCCTAGCAACTCTGCCTAGAAAATTGTAGAATCAGATGAGTCATCACCGAATTATTAGTAAAAAAAAATTTCATGATATTATATCAAATATATAGCTAACAATTTTTTTTGAATTGCAATTTCAAATGAAACGAGTCAAAGAAATGTACGTGTACGTGTTTCCAACTCTTTTGGATATGGGTGTGATGATGACAAATACGCAGGGTAAAACTCGATTAAGATTAGAGCTTCCTGTCTTAATAATTTTCTCATGTATATAATATATATATATATATATATGTATGTATGTATATATATATCATCTTTCTTATAATGTGTAAATTCCACATAAAGTTCCTTAAAAGTCATTCATTCTTATTGTTTTGTCATATGAAAGTTCCTTGACAACCATGGTCTCTCTCTCTTGTATGATTAAGCAAGCATAAACCTTAGCAAAAGAAGAAAGAAGAAGAAGAAGAAAGGCATTGACAATAAAATTGCTTGTAGGTAGACATCAGAACCTATCACATAAGAAAAATGTTGCATTATAGTAATCATCAATTATTTGTATGGAGTCAATGGACAACCGTGCCTGTTTTTATTTTGTAAAAGATTCGCTTATTAGGTAATTTGAAGCCAAAAAGTGTTAGACGAGTGTCCATGGTTGAATGGTTGGAATAGAAATAGTTTTTAAGGCTCAAATGTGTTATGATATGGGCTCTCATTCAACGGACCTCTCATGATGGCCTAAGAAAAAAAGGGAATTCCCGAATGACCTTTGGCTTAAGGCTTGTGTAAATTAGGAATGGGTAATGCTTCCGATACAAATTATTTTACAAATTATTGATGTAATAAATTTTTACTGATTCTCATTTGTACCTATTACTGACATTATTTTTTTATTTTTTTTAACTTTCTAAAAACTACCCATTATATCTGGAGTTTATAAAATAGTACGTGGTTTTAGCATTTTCTTTTAAGAATTTAGGAAGATGTTGAAATTTTTTTTAATTTAATGCGAAGAGGGTTCACTCCTGCCAGATATTTATGAATCAAATGGCTAACATTTTGTTGATTTTTATTATAATTTTCCCGATGCCTCATAATTATTGATTCCTTGACCTTACATCCCCTTAGAAGGCCATTCCTATGCTCCTTGTCCTATACTACTTTTCAACGATCACTTTTTTTATTACTTACAAGTGAAGAAGGCCCTAGCTTGGAGAGTAAAAAAATACTGAATTCTCGATGATTGAACTCATATCCTTCCAAATGAGAGAGCACAAAGATCACCATTGGGTCAAAAGCTCCAAGTTTTTCACCAACACATGTTAAGTTATCAACGGTTGTGGCCTAGTGGACCTGATAAATTTCCAAATGCAAACAAGAAAAAATTAACTGCTTGTAGTAAACAAAAACAGCTCGGCAATAATAGATCATAAAAAAATAATAATAATAAAATAAAATAAATGAGGGGCTGCAAATTGAAAAAAGGGCTAGTCTCTCTCAATCATAAGTATAAAAAAGCTTAACGAGTGGTTCCATAATGAATCTGATATATCAGCCCATCTTTGTTGACCCGGAAAATATGACCACACTTGGCTAAAGCCGTAGCTTGACAAATAATATAAAATCATTTGATTTCAACTCCCCATCCTTCTCTGTTTCTGTCTTACTCATGACTTGCCTGACTTAAGAAAAAGCAAACTGAGAAGTTGATGCTATGAACTTTGTTACATGATTATGGACTTATGGCCTTGTGGCTTATGGTTGATGTAGTTGAAGTGTACGTTTCGTGCGGTTCTGTGAGACATGGTTGAAATGTATCTTATCTTGTAATTATCTTCTTTTAAAGCTCATATCATTTACATTTGTTTTTGTTCTCAAATTAATTCTATATAATTTTTTTATCCTACTTGTAATTACTTTTAAGAAATAAAAAGTAAATTTATAATGTATTTCTCATATATCTTGTATATTCAAGAATTGACATATTCTACCATAAAGTAGGAGGTAAAATTCTCACATTTTATGAAAATTGTAGTAATTCTCAAAAATTTTGTTAGCCAACCAACTACATTTTTATGAATTCAAATTAACAATTCAAGTTTCAAATTCTTACTCATCAAACCGCAAATAAGTTGTTAGAATTATGTCCACCCGTTTTTAAATGAGTAGATTAGATTTTGTAACATCATTAATAATTTGAATAAATACTAAAACAATACTATATACTTTAGAAAAATTGTTGAATACTCAAAGTGTATTATAAATAAATACTTCCCACTCTTATATGCATTGTTAGTCCCACAATGTATTTAATTAGTGGACCTCACTATTGTGTGAGATGAGAGAATATACGTTTATAGTACTCCCAAAATATTATATAATTACTCTATTCTTTAAATAGATACTAAAATCTTATCCAAGTTTAAATGTTGACAAAATAGTGAAATCTAATCCACTTATTTCATAATTAATGAATACGTTCTATAAAAGTTAACATGTGAACAAAATGTTCTACCCATATCAAGAAATTGAAGAAACAAATGTGATGCATGGTAGAGCCTTGGTAGAGGCTTCTGCTTTAATTATATAGGAGTAGATTAGATTAGATTTTCAACAGGAGAACATTTTATTTAGTAATGATATTGCGTAAAATGATAAAAATATCTTGACTTAATTTTTGGTATGAGTTTAATTTCATAATAGCATTGAATTTTTTTTTTGGGGGGATAAGAAATATCATTTAATTTAAGCAATAATATAAAAGCCCATTTATTTAGAAAAAAAATTAAAAACATCCAATTAAATGTATTGACACATGAAATTATGAAGGTGGTTTGAGGAGATAAAGACCCAATAATCAGTGAAATGAATTATATAAAAAAATTGACCCTTGGCAAGTAGTTAACAAATAAATTTGATATTAGTACAATATTCCGCCACATATCAAGCAATTGAAGAAACAAACGTGACACATAGTAGAGGCTTCTGCTTTTTTCTTTTTTTTTTTCTTTTTTTTTTAATTATACCATATATATTTTATAATAATTATATATACTATATATTAGATTAGATTAAATATACATATTTTGATTAAAAATAATTGAAAATTATGGGTGTTATAATTTTTTTTTTTTTTTGGNACATGGTTGAAATGTATCTTATCTTGTAATTATCTTCTTTTAAAGCTCATATCATTTACTAAAACTGCAATAATCTAGCTCATAAGCCAATGAGTCAATTAATATACGGATAAAGTTTAGCATTTTCCTTAATTTCATCAAATGGTTAGATTGTGAAGCCTATATCATTTACTGAAACTGCAATAATCTAGCTCATAACCAATGAGCCAATTAATATTCGGATAAAGTTTTAGATATATGAAAGATATATATATATATATATATATATATATATAGAGTACTCAGTTCGCCCCCCTTTTACCCCTTTTTTGGTCTTCAAAAAAGAAAGATATATATAATTTCATTATTAATATAACAAATGGTTAGATTTGAGGAATATAATTATCCTAGGTTAAATTCGGTGTTATAATTTTTTTTTTTTGGTATATAATGTTGAATCTGTTGGTTTCCAATTAAATTAAAGATTACTAGAGTACTGGGATCTGGAAATAGAATCACGAGTTCAAAATGTTTTAGCAAAAGTTAATCCAAATAATATTTTCCTAAGTTCAAGAGAATCTTTTTCACTTTAATTTTTATTTTTATTTTTAAATTCTTTTGATTGGAACAGCAATGTTTAAAATGGGAATCATCATCATCGTCGTCATCATTATTATTATTATTATTATTATTATATCTGATGGATTGAAAAACCATATGTCTGGGCTGGCTATTATTGTCCTGTCCCTACTGCATTGACATCTAGTTCAATGAATTGCAATTTGCAACGTGATCAGAAAGACCCAAAAATCAAAACTGTCATTAAACGATAAAAACGTATTTTTGTCACTGGATATTGTATTAGGGTCATGACAATGTCAACTTGCACTGATTACCTTTTAATTTTTTGGCTTCGAGCTGGCTAAAATTATTTAATTAACAAACTTCATGGATACCATTTGCATGATGAACATATATATATATATATATGCAGCCCCTTAAATAGTAGTATAGATATATTATATAACCCATTATCGATCCCTTAAAATCTAGACAAATACGAAAACACAAAATCAAACTTTTTTCAGGTATATAAGTATGAGTTCCATAAAGCTCAATTAATAATTCTTTTTTACACCATAGATAAAGTTGATCTTTTATTACTTAAATTACATTTACACCAAAATGAAATTTAGTAATATCTTGATATGGAGTAATTATTTATTATTTAATAATAAGAGAGTAGAACATTACTAAATTCATGATGGGATTCACTATTTATATAAGAAAAAAGAGTACCTTGCTGTAGTACTATGAGAGTATTTAATAATTTTCCCTAGATAATGGTAATCATAAAATATATGTTATAAATTCATTATTTTGTAAATAATTAATATTACATCACCTAATTTTTTTTTATTGAATAAATTCTTTGAACCCAATGTTGGATTACATGTTTTTTATATATGCATGCCAAATTTCATATTAGTTAGATGTTTTTGTTTTTTTTTTTTTGAGGAACAGTTAGATGTTATTTATTAAACTCACATTTTATATATAATTTTAAATACAACAACTTGACATTTAAATATTTAATAGATTAGATAGTTACTGATTTTTTTATTATCTTGAAATTTTACATGGACAAATGGTATAAAAAATCTAAACCAATAGTGGATTTGTTAATTAAATTTTGTATCTAGGTGGAGTAATTACTAATTAAGCTCCCCTTTTCATGTTATTTATTAAGAACCTCTCTCTCTCTCTCTATGAATATTTATTATGTAATTAAAAGGGACCATATCTGGATGTATTTGATATTTTATTTATAATAACATACAGGTTATTAAAATATATATTATACGCTCGGCAATTACAGCTGCAATATGGTGTATCATATTCATGCAAATTAAACAAAGTTGTGGTACTGCGGGTCCACAATGTTTTACTTTTAGTCAGTGACAATGAAACAGACAATTACCCTTTTTTTTTTTTTTTTGGGAAGAAACAATTACGTAATAACATAGCTAAGAGAGTCATTTATTGGACTTTAGAGTCCATGGTGATGCAAGCATTTGGTCTATATAAACACACTATCTGAACCTCAAATCACCACCCAACCTGCGCGAAGTTCATGGCCACTTGAATTTCTCTCCAAAAACAACACCACAAATTTGAAGCAAAAATCCCTTGTGGCCATAAAAGCCTCTCTTTTATCCTCAAATCTCTCTCTATAGCTAACTAATATGGCTGACCGGAAAGCCGAAACTAATGCCATTTCCGGCCAACCCCAGAAGGCTATTATGGATTTTGATCCTCCAAAGAAACCCAAAAGAAACAAATATGCTTTTGCTTGTGCTCTTTTGGCCTCCATGACTTCTGTCTTACTTGGCTATGGTCAGTAATCTTCATCTATGGCTTGCTAATAATATACATGTTACATATTTTTTAATACGTTTTTTTCCAATTCACTTGTCTCAAATGTTTTCATTATGTCCTGTTATTTTTCATTCAACTTCCTTTAGCTAGTGAGTTTCCATTTTTGTGAATGGACACTGTACTTTACCCCAAAACATTGGTAACTCTTCATAGATTTGGTTTGCCACTAAACTCAACACGTGTTTAAAATAGTCACGATCAGATCTTAAAGCACTGGATGAAAGTTTTATCATATTTTCAATAATCTTTTTTTTCTATTTTCAATAATCTTTGTCTCACATGTTTCATGACGAAACATACTTTTTTTTTTTTCTCCAAAATATGTTATTTAAGATAGTCACGTTTAGATCTTAAGCACTGTACAGAAACCTTACCTTACTTTCAATAATCTTTGTCAATTATGTTTCTTGACAAAACATACCTTATTTTCTCCGGAAAATGTTGTTTTTGAATATATAATTGCGATATTGCAATCATACCAATACAAATTCACTGGATCTTTACATTTTGTTCATATGTATGTGTTTGTTTGTTGCTTTCAGATATTGGTGTAATGAGTGGAGCTATGATTTACATCCAAGACGACCTCAAAATCTCAGACGCACAGATTGAAATCCTCGCCGGAATCCTCAACCTTTACTCACTCATAGGCTCATGCGCCGCCGGCAGAACCTCCGACTGGATAGGCCGGAGATACACCATTGTCTACACCGCTGAGGTCTCTCCGGCTTCCACTCGTGGCTTCCTCACCTCCTTCCCTGAGGTTTGTGGTGCAATATATAATTCTCTTAATTAAATTAAAACCATACAGCTTATCTCTACTTTGCTTTCAAAGAAAAATAATAGTGTTTGGATAAGTTACTTTGACAAAAATGGAATTACACAACTTCTTTTTTTTTTTTTTTAAATACTTGTGTGCAATAATGCAAATGGGCTCCTGTTAAATCAATCTGATAATAACCTTTTACTATCAGAAATGAACGTTATAAGTTAAAATTTTATAAAAAATAAAAAAATACAAGTATATAAATTATATATAGTATTAAAAAGTTAAGATCTTATATCTTTTTATATTTTTAACAAAAAGTATATTAGAAAAAAAATTCCATAGAACAACTCTTTTCGATGTTGAGAGCTTGTGACTTAAATGGGCCTTTCCTCTTCAATGATACCTCTTTTTTAAATGGATTGAAATATCATAAGTGATATAGGATTACTAAAAATATTATTAAATAAATCTTGTAAATTGATATATCTTTTAATTATATTATTAATATGTCATTAATCACATATTTTGTCACCTTAATTTATAAATTTTTGTGGATAATTGGCAATCATTAAAAAATTTTCCAAAATAATTTATTATGAATAAAAATTAACCACGTAAATATAATTATTATTTTATTTTATATAATTAATGTATAAAGCTTGTAATAAGAGTAATAATTTTAAGATCTGAAACTTCTTTCACCGTTTTTTGTCTTTTGCTTAGGAAAAAAAGGCAATTGCTTGCCAAATGATATTATTATAAGATTGATTAAACTACTTTCACCAATTGGCTTGACTTCAACGAGCAAAACAGTTGATTGCTTTTCCAAAATGACATTATTATTAAATATTATGGAAACTACGTTCACCAATCAAGAAAAAAAAGTTCTTACTTATTGTATAGTATAATCATAAATAATAGTAATAATTGACTTGGCTTAATACACAGGTGTTTATCAATGCTGGCATATTGTTGGGGTACGTGTCAAACTACGCATTCTCAAAGCTCCCAACACACTACGGATGGCGTGTCATGCTAGGAGTGGGTGCAGTCCCGTCTGTGATACTGGCCATCGTCGTTTTATGGATGCCCGAGTCACCTCGCTGGCTAGTCATGCAGGGTCGACTCGGTGACGCGAAGACAGTTTTGGGCAAAACCTCGGACTCAAAAGAAGAAGCCCAAATCAGATTAGCGGATATTAAGGAAGCTGCCGGAATTCCCGAGGATTGCACAGACGACATCGTTCAGGTCTCAAAACGCAGCCACGGCGAAGACGTCTGGAAAGAACTGCTCCTCCGTCCTACGCCGGCCGTTCGCCACGTTTTAATCGCAGCCGTCGGAATCCACTTCTTCCAACAGTGTTCGGGGATTGACTCAGTGGTTTTGTACAGTCCTAGGATCTTTAAAAAGGCTGGACTCAAATCCAACAACCAATTGCTACTCGCTACTGTAGCCGTTGGATTTGTTAAAACGGTGTTCATTCTGGTTGCGACTTTTATGCTTGATAAGGTCGGACGGCGACCGTTGCTTTTGAGCAGTGTGGCAGGGATGGTATTCTCACTCGCCACCTTGGGATTTGGGCTCAAGGTGATTGATCATTCTGATCATAGAGTCACGTGGGCTGTGGCGTTGAGCATAATGATGGTGATGTCTTTTGTGGCATTTTTTTCAATTGGGATGGGACCCATTACGTGGGTCTATAGCTCTGAGATTTTCCCGTTGAAGTTACGCGCTCAAGGGACGAGTCTGGGAGTGGCAACGAATAGGCTGACAAGTGGGGTCATATCTATGACTTTTATCTCGCTATACGATGGGATTACTATTGGTGGGACCTTCTTTTTATATGCTGGATTTGCCTTGGTGTCATGGGTGTTCTTTTATTTCATGCTACCCGAGACGCAGGGTAGGACTCTTGAAGATATGGAGGGGCTTTTTGGTAATTTCAAGTGGAATTTTCCTAAGAACAGGAATAATAATAATATTAGGGAAGTTAGTAATGGTGGTGGTAACGGTAATGGACCTAACGGTCAAGTTCAGTTAGGGACTAAGTAGGTAAGTTAAAGGTTGGGTTTGGGTAAAAAAGGGTATTAATGATAGATATGTTTTAGCTTTTCTATCATAACAATGATGTGAGATGCAGTAACGCTGATGTTATGAATAACAAAGATAAGATAATTTCCTACTATGTTTCTTTGTGTTTTATTGTGTACAAGTTTGGATTGGTTTGTCATGTTGGAGAAGATTTAAAATGTGCATTAAAAGCAAAATGGGGTATACCAATAACAAATAATGATGAATTCTTTAATGCCCTTATGGAATTAGCCCCTACTAAACAAATGGCAGTAAGTGTAACATGAATTGGGGTCCTATAAGCTATAGTTTTAGCTGAGAATTTGGGAACAAAAACAAAGGGGGAAGGAGCGCTCCAATAATTGGGGAAAGTAAGGGAAAGTGGCAATTAGAAATGTGCTCTCTAGTCTCTACCTAACTAACAATGGATGACATTTTCCATTTGATTGGTTGGTTTCTTTCACATGATGAGCAAGAGCAATGGCTATTGTGTTATTATCTTTTTGGTCCTACTCCTACCTTTCTTTATTTCTATCTCTCTCTTTTTTTTCTTTTTTCTTTTTTTCTTTTTTGTGAACAAGGAAATTTCGTAATGTGATCAGTGCGATGTGGTGCCTCTTAAAACTAAGACAAGTGGATTGATTGAATTTTATTGCCAACAAAATAGAGAAAAAGGGACCTTACATTGCTTTCTTTCTTTCTGCTTCTTCTTTTTTTTACTTTTTTTTTTAATCTTTGAAATAAAAGTTTCCTACTTTCTTTTAGGCCGGCTAAGAGTTATTACAAGACAACACAGGTGATCATGGCCACAGTGGGGGGTCTTGGTCTTTGTGGTGGTTAAAGTCTATTTCATCATCTGATCTCTGGCAAGAAGGAAAATGCATGTTAGGCTTATTGGGATATTTATTAATTTGTATAAATTACATGCGTAGAACGTTGTAAATTTTTAAGGGTTAAACAGTGTTTTCGATTTGGATTTTTGTTTAGGTAATCATGTTGTTCAATTCATTCTTAAGATTATAACATTCTGGAATAACGCAAAAAAAAAAAATCACCAAGATAATGATGAAGTAATCCATGGCTCTCTTCTCAAACAACGGGGAAGAATATACCTATTTTTGGAATTAGAGATAGTTATGAATGTTATAAATAAGGATAACAAATGAGATCCTTATCAGAATATCAGCATTAATAAGTGCATTTTTTTGACCGTTGGGTCTACTTAAATCCAATAGTTTAGAAAATGTAAAGAGTTACACCAGGTGTAACTTGAACTCATCTCATTTTTTAATAACCTGTATGTCATTATAAATAAAAGAGATGAATTCAAATTACACCTGGTGTAACTCTAAAGAGTTACACATTTTCTAAACCATTGGATTTAAGTAGATCCAATGGTCAAAAAAATGCACTCATTAATGCTGATATTCTGACAAAGATCTCATTTATTATCCTTATTTATAACATTCATAGCTATCTCTAATTCCAAAAATAGGTATATTTTTCCCCTATGTTTGAGAAGAAAGCCATGGAGGTGGAAGAGCAATAGAGGAGAGAGAAACGTGTAGTGGATGAGAAAGAGAGAGTAGAGAGAAAAATATATCTATTTTTGGAATTAGAGATAGGTATGAAATGTTATAAATAAGGATAATAAATGAGATCCTTATCAGAATATCAGCATTAATAAGTGCATTTTTTTACCGTTGGATTTACCTAAATCTAATGGTTTAAAAAATGTATAACTCTTTTAGAGTTACACCAGGTGTAAGAGAGTCATTTATTGGACTTTACCGTTCACGGTAATGCAAGCATTTGGTCTATTTTTTGATAAACACAAGCATTTGGTCTATATAAACACATTATCTGAACCTCAAATCACCACCCAACTTGTGCAAGTTCATGGCCACCTGAATTTCTCTCCAAAACCAACCCCAGAAGGCTATTATGGATTTTGATCCTCCAAAGAAACCCAAAAGAAACAAATATGCTTTTGGTTGTGCTCTTTTGGCCTCCATGGTTTCTGTCTTACTTGGCTATGGTCAGTAATCTTC
Organism: Quercus suber; assembly: GCF_002906115.3. Lineage (NCBI taxonomy): Eukaryota > Viridiplantae > Streptophyta > Magnoliopsida > Fagales > Fagaceae > Quercus > Quercus suber. The sequence continues at coordinate 924,409 of NW_027069581.1, forward strand.
ATCTTTGGCTTGTTAATAATATAAATGTTACATTTTTTTTAATACGTTTTTTCCAATTCACTTGTCTCAAATGTTTTCATTATGTCCTGTTATTTTCATTCAACTTCCTTTAGCTAGTGAGTTTCCATTTTTGTCAATAGACACTGCACTTTATCCAAAACATTGGTAACTCTTCATACATAGATTTGGTTTGCCACTAAACTCAACACGTGTCTTAAAATAGTCACGCTCAAATCTTAAAGCACTGGACGAAAGTTTTATCCTATTTTCAATAATCTTTTTTTCTATTTTCAATAATCTTTGTCTAACATGTTTCATGACGAAACATACTTTTTTTTCTCCAAAATATGTTATTTAAAATAGTCACGTTTAGATCAAAGCACTGTACAGAAACCTTACCTTACTTTCAATAATCTTTGTCTATCATGTTTCATGACAAAACATTCCTTATATTCTCCGGAAAATGTTGTTTTTGGATATATAATTGCGATATTGCGATCATACCAATACAAATTCACTGGATCTTTACATTTCGTTCTTATGTATGTGTTTGTTTGTTGCTTTCAGATCTTGGTGTAATGAGTGGAGCTATGCTTTACATCAAAGACGACCTCAAAATCTCAGACGTGCAGATTGAAATCCTCGCCGGAATCCTCAACCTTTACTCACTCATAGGCTCATTCGCCGCCGGCAGAACCTCCGACTGGATAGGCCGGAGATACACCATAGTGGTGTCCCAAGCCATCTTCTTTGTTGGGGCTATTCTCATGGGATTTTCCACCAACTATGCTTTCCTCATGGTTGGTCGCTTTTTCGCCGGCGTCGGCGTCGGCTATGCACTCATGATTGCCCCTGTCTACACCGCTGAGGTCTCTCCGGCCTCCACTCGTGGCTTCCTCACCTCCTTCCCTGAGGTTTGTAGTGCAGCATATAATCCTCTTAATCAAATTTAAACTATACACCTTATCTCTATTTTGCTTTCAAAGAAAAATAACAGTGTTTGGATAAGTTACTTTGACAAAAATGAAATTACACAAAATTTTATTTATTTATTTTTACATAAATATTCAAATAGGTTTCAATTAATTCAATTAATAATATGATAATAAAAAATTGCCTTCAGAAGTGAATGTTATCCATAGAACAACTCTTTTTGATGTTGAGAGCTTGTGACTTAAATGGTCTCTTCCTCTTCAATGATACCTCTTTTTTAAATGGATTGAAATATCATAAGTGATATAGGATTGCTAAAAATATTATTAAATAAATCTTGTAAATTGATATATCTTTTAATTATATTATTAATATGTCATTAATCACATATTTTGTCACCTCAATTTATAAATTTTTGTGGATAATTGACAATCATTAAAAAATTTCCAAAATAATTTATTATGAATAAAAATTAACCATGTAAATATAATTATTATTTTATTTTATATAATTAATGTATAATGCTAGTAATAAGAGTAATAATTTTAAGAACTGAAACTTCTTTCACCGTTTTTTGCCTTTTGCTTAGAAAAAAAGGCAATTGCTTGCCAAATGATATTATTATAAGATTGATTAAACTACTTTCACCAATTGACTTGACTTCAACACCAAAACAGTTGATTGCTTTTCCAAAATGACATTATTATTAAAGATTATGGAAACTACTTTCACCAATCAAGGAAAAAAAGTCCTTACTTGTTGTATAGTATAATCATAAATAATAGTAATAATTGACTTGGCTTAATACACAGGTATTTATCAATTCTGGCATATTGTTGGGGTACGTGTCAAACTACGCATTCTCAAAGCTCCCAACACACTACGGATGGCGTGCCATGCTAGGAGTGGGTGCAGTCCCGTCTGTGATACTCGGCATCGTCGTTTTATGGATGCCCGAGTCACCTCGCTGGCTAGTCATGCAGGGTCGACTCGGTGACGCGAAGACAGTTTTGGACAAAACCTCGGACTCAAAAGAAGAAGCCCAAATCAGATTAGCGGATATTAAGGAAGCTGCCGGAATTCCCGAGAATTGCACAGACGACATCGTTCAGGTCTCAAAACGCAGCCACGGCGAAGACGTCTGGAAAGAACTGCTCCTCCGTCCTACGCCGGCCGTTCGCCACGTTTTAGTCGCAGCCGTCGGAATCCACTTCTTCCAACAGTGTTCAGGGATTGACTCAGTGGTTTTGTACAGTCCTAGGATCTTTGAAAAAGCTGGAATCAAATCCGCAAGCACCAAGCTACTCGCTACCGTAGCCGTAGGATTTGTTAAAACGGTGTCCATTTTGATTGCGACTTTTCTGCTTGATAAGATCGGACGGCGGCCGTTGCTTTTGAGCAGTGTGGCTGGGATGATAATCTCACTCGCCACCTTGGCATCTGGGCTCACGGTGATTAATCATAATGTTCATACAGTCTCGTGGGCTGTGGCGTTGTGCATAATCATGTTGTTGGCTTTTGTGGCATCTTTTTCAATTGGGATGGGACCCATTACGTGGGTCTATAGCTCTGAGATTTTCCCGTTGAAGCTACGCGCTCAAGGCGCGAGTTTAGGAGTGGCAGTGAATAGGCTGACAAGTGGGGTCATATCTATGACTTTCATCTCACTGTACAAAGGGATTACAATTGGTGGTGCCTTCTTTTTATATGCTGGAGTTGCCTTGGTGTCATGGGTGTTCTTTTATTTCATGCTACCTGAGACCCAGGGTAGGACCCTTGAAGATATGGAGAGGCTTTTTGGTAATTTCAAGTGGAAACTTGCGAAGAACAGGAATAATAATATTAAGGAAGTTAGTAATGGTGGTGGTAACGATAACGGACCTAACCGTCAAGTTCAGTTAGGGACTAAGTAAGTAAGTTAAAGGTTGGGTTTGGATAAAAAAAAGGGTGTTAATGATAGATATGTTTTAGCTTTTCTATCATAACAATGATGTGAGATACAATAACGTTGATGTTATGACTTGTGAATAACAAAGATAATTTTCTATGATGTTTCTTTGTGTTTTATTGTGTACAAATTTGGATTGGTTTGCCATGTTGGAGAAGATTTAAAATGTGCATTAAAAGCAAAATGAGGTATACCAATAACAAATAATGATGAATTTTTTAATGCCCTAAGAGCATTCGCAGCAGTGGAGCTAAAAAGCTATAATGCTATTTTAGCTCCACCAATATACCAAAAAAGCCTTGCAGTAGTGGAGGCAAAGCCATAATTTTTTGTTGATTTGCTACGGTGCACATCTATCTATAGATGTGCACTGTAGCAAACATCTAAAAAATAATAATAATTTTTTATTCATCCTCCGATGCAACTTACCTTATTCTTTTTCATTTCTTTTATCTATCTCACTGTGCTCTCTCTGATCATCAAGCTCAGTTCTCTCATGAAGCTCTAATCTCTCTCATCTCCCAGCCCACGCCGGCGCCGTCCCACACCATCCCAGCCCACGCCGTCGCCGTCCCACGCCATCCCAGCCTTCGCTGTCGCCGTCGCCCTCCCAACCGATCCACTTCAGGTCAATGCTCTCTTCTTTTGTAGTGAATTTTTTCATCTGGGTGTTTGTTGTTTTGGCTTAATTTTTCTAGGTTTAGTGTTATTTTGTGGTGTTATTTTGTGGTGAAAAATGGTGTTGTCGCTATGTTATTTTGGGCAAATGGTGTTATTTTTTTGCTATTTTTGCTGGGTATAACATCTGAATTGAGGAATTTATTGGGAATTTTCTGTTTGCAGCAGTGGCAGTGGCAGTGGCGGCGGTGGTAGTGGAAGTTGCAGTAGCGACGGCGGTAGCGGTGGCGGTTGCAGGTGGTTGTGATGGTTGTTTATTGTATGAGATATATTATTTTATTGTAGTGAATGTATTATTTTATTATGATGTTTATAATATTTTATTCTGTTGAAAGCTAAAATAAATTCACTGCTGCAGTATGTATATAGGTAAAATAGATAAAGTAACTTTTGGTGGAGCTAAAAAGCTAAATTTTTAGCTCCACTGCTGTGAATGCTCTTATGGAATTAGCCCCTACTAAACAAATGGCAATAAGTGTAACATGAATTGGGGTCCTATAAGCTATAGTTTTAGCTGAGAATTTGGGAACAAAAACAAAGGGGGAAGGAGCTCCAATAATTGGGGAAAGGAAGGGAAAGTGGCCATTATTAGAAACGTGCTCTCTAGTCTCTACCTAACTAACATTGGATGCCATTTTCCATTTGATTGGTTGGTTTCTTTCATATGATGAGCAAGAGCAATGGCTATTGTGTTATTGTCTTTTTGGTCCTGCTCCTACCTTTCTTTATTTCTATCTCTCTCTTTTTTTTTTCTTTTTTGTGAACAAGGAAATTTGGTAATGTGATCAGTGCGATGTGGTGCCTCTTAAAACTAAGACAAGTGGATTGATTGAATTTTAATGCCGACAAAATAGAGAAAAAGGGACCTTACATTGCTTTCTTTCTTTCTGCTTCTTCTTCTTTTTTTACTTTTTTACTTTTTTTTTAATCTTTGAAATAAAAGTTTCCTACTTTCTTTTAGGCCGGCTAATAACACCAATAATGAGATGGTTTTTCTCTACTCATAGCATCTTAACATTGACATTGTGGATCATTTTTTAATGGTGTATAATTCCTTAACTTTTTGTGCTCGGTTCTTTTGTTACACATGTAAAGTTTCGAGTTTGATTTTGACCTCAGCAAATAAATAGTCAGCGCAATTTTAATGACCAGTAAAAGGTGCAAATCAAGATGAGGGTGTACATCAAAAAAGTGCTGGCTGGGCCTAAATATTCTTCTCAGGAATAGTCTCTATCATAAATTGCAAATTATTAACTTATTGAAAGTAGTTGACAGAGTTTGTGATGTGCGACTATACTCTTTTCCAATCCACCAAAAAATGACAGCAAAAAAGTATTGGGTATATAAGTAGTTTTTACTGAAACTCCATTGATAATTTTCAATAACATTTTCATGGCGTTGCTGAAATACAGAATTTAAATTTCAAACAAAAAAGGAATGCCACCGATGAATACCACACACACAAATGAGGAACTCAACACATTGTAACATAGGATTGTTGATTTTTCATCACGAAATACATAATTTTTTTTAATAATATTTATTACACACTCACTAATACACACACTTTTAGTATACTTGTAACATAATTTTCCCTTGTTAGCGAACGAAAGCATAAGGGAAACACCTACCTGTGTATGGACCTAGTTAAGGAAAATAAAAATAAAAAATATTGATAGGATTCTTGAGGTTCTGAACCACTCTATGGCTTCTTATTTCGATGGGATTCTTAGATGCAAAATCAGTAGACAATATTAGTCATACCTGCCTCATCATTCTTATATCAGACAAATTGTTGGTACTCAGTTAACACATGATAGGATTTGATGATGCTGTAAATCTCACCAGTGAGTTGCACGACGCTTGTACGCTCAAAACAACACCTACACAACAAAAAGGAAAGGACCTCGCAGAGAGCACCGGTGTGATGCCGGCCAAATACCCTCCGAAGGTCAAGTTAGAACTTCTTTTCAACTCTAGAGTGCTAGAGAGGGGTTAATTATGCGTACCTCGGCTTATGAGGGTATTGGGGCTTTTATAGTAGTAGAGGGCGGACCTTTCTTCCTTGGAGTAGAAGTCTTTTCCTTATAGGAATCCTTATACGCGTAGATTGCGGAATCCTTTCCTTATAGGACTCTGATACTAGGCGTGGAATACAAGTAATTTCCCTAAGACCCATGCGTGATGACCAAGTCATGTTCTTTATGGAACCGTCAGCCTTTAAGCCGTCAGCCTGTACTTCCCTTCAGCTAAGTTACCGTCAGCCTTTATGCTTTGTTCAGCAGCCTAGGGGACTTCAGCCCGTCGGTTTTGTTTTAACCTAGTTAGCATGCATTCCTTCGCGCCTAGCATGTCATAGAGGACCCGTCAGCCAGAGCAAAAGCTGACGGGTTGGGCTCATGGTACCTGCGTGTAATTCTTCCATATCAGGATTTCTTAGTGCAAATTAGTAGGCAACATTATCAAATACCAGCCTCATCATTCAAATATCAGACAAACAACTTGGTATATACTATTAGAGCATCCGTATCAGATGTGCCAAATGTGCCAAATGCCAAATATTTGGCACATTTGGCACACCAAACACTAAAACACTCATTTATCAGATGTGTTAAATGTTCTAAATTTTGCAATATGCTACAGTGCCATCACAAATTTGGCACTGTACGGACAAATGTGGCATAATATATATTATTATTTTATTATGTATTCTCTCTCCTCATCACAGTATCAAATCACTCTCTCCGTCTCATCTCTGTCTTCCTCTCATCTCTATCTTCTCTCTTCGTCTTCCACAGCACACCGAAGACCAATGGCCACCACTCAACGCCGCCGATCACACCACTCGACGCCGCCGACCAATGGCCACCACTCTTCTCGCTTGGGTTCTTTTTTTTTTTCCTTTTTTCTTTTTCCGTTCACTTTTTTTGGCTGTGGTTTGATGGGTGGGTTCGGATGGGTAGATCAGTGGTGGGTGGGTTCGAGTTGTGGGTTATGGCGGTGGGTGGGTTGAGTTTCATGGTTGATTGTGGGTTATGGCGGTGGGTGGGTTGAGTTTCATGGGTTGATTGTGGTTATGGCGGTGGGCGAATCGGCTGGTGGTGGGCGAATCGATTGTGGGTTATGGCGGTTATGGCGGTGGGCGAATCGGCTGGCGGTGGGCGAATCGATTGTGGGTTATGGCGGTGGGCGAATCGACTGGTGGTGGGCGAATCGTCGGTGATGGCGAACCTCTGTTCTGATCTCGGTGGTGGGTTTTTTTTTTTTTTTTTTTTTTTTTTTTTTTTTTTTTTTTTTTTTTTTTTTTTTTTTTTTCTGGTGATCTGTTCTGTTCTATTTCTGGGTGTGGTTGTAGTAGTAGTAGTTGTTGTTGCTGTTGTTGCGGTGGTGGTGCTGATCTCTGTTCTGATCTCGGTGGTGGTTTTTTTTTTTTTTTTTTTCCTGGTGATCTGTTCTGTTCTGATATGTTTTCTGGTTGTGGTTGTTGTTGTTGCTGCTGCTGCTGCCGTGGTGGTTGATGATGACGATGACTGGGGGAGGAATTTAGTATATTATTTTAATATGTAGGAAATATTATTTTAATGTATAGAATTGTAGTATAAAACATCTGATAAATGAGATGTTGTAAAGTGACGTGGTAAAATAATAAAGTAGGGTTTTAATGTGGCAAAATGGCATAATTTTTGCCACATCTGATGCGGATGCTCTTTACAATTACAATATCATATCACCTTGTTGACCAAAGTATTCTTAGTTTAGAAACTTGACTTTGAGAAAGAAATGATAATAAGTAAAAAATAGATTCTAAAATATGGCATTCTCAGTTAACTGCTTTTTTTTTTAGCACAGGAGGTAATGTGATGCAAGTCTTACACTCATATTGAAAGGGACTGAACTCCGCAAACACATGGCTAAGCGGGAATGGATAGTAACCAAGCATGTAATATTTTTTTTTTACTTTTTAGATGCAGTGGCAGGAAGTTCACGCTTAATAGGACAAATAAGAATTTTGTCCAGGAATCTCAAAGTCCCTAAGTTCTACATTATCACAGTTTGTGGGTCCCATTTTTATTATAATAATTAACACCCACGGAAACTTAGAGTCTTACAAATAATTATATTGATTTATTTGTAAGTTTGCACTTTGCCGTCTTTCACATCTTTTCTCGCCTAATTACTAAAACAAAATTAGGAAATAGGTGAGGTTGGAGTGATAGTCTAGTGATAACAACATCCTCTATAGTATATGAAATTATTTAGCAATATCAAATTTATTACGCATTTTCTCACAAAAAAGTATACCTCACACGTGGATTTTGCACATGGATATAGTACAGCGGATCGATATATATAATAATTTTTCTTATAGTTCTAGTTTCTAGGATTTGAAATCCACTTTCTCTGCTCATTTTTACCTAATAGGCATTACAATAAATTGTTATATTCTTTAAATAAGAGAATAATTATAGTCTAACCAAAGACTAAACTTAGGATATATACAAGGTTCGCAGGGGGAGGGGGGTGGTATGGATTTGAGCCCCTAACATCTCCACGGGTAAAAACAAGAAGTGCAAGCTGACCTAAATCAAGCTTTTTAGTGATAGGCTTTATAGGAACTGGACAATCCTATTTGGTCCAACAGCTAGGGTTAGTTAGTGGAAAACTCTTATGTTTCTTTCAAGGTCCAAAGATCCAATTTTATGAACTAAAAGTAAAGGTCCAAATGATCAACTTTGCAATAAGTAGTTAGAATTAACAGGTCTTCATGCCGTTCATTTGGAAAAAATTGAAACCATTCTTATTAGGAGCAATATCACCATGTTTGTTTAATAACAAACCATCAAACTATTGAGCAATATAACCATTTTCGTTTTTTTAAGATACCAAAGTGACACTGACTACTAGTCCAATTACCAACCTAATATGGTTCTAACAGTATAACATTATAAATTGCTAGGCCTGCTTTCTATTCTTGGATTATAATGGAAGCTCCCGATTCTACACGACTTTTGATTTTAAACTCTCACATTCATGAAAAAAAAAAAAAAGATATACATTCATTTCCATTAGAATTTTACAAAAACATGTGGAAGTACAGCTATGTGTGACATGCGTTCATGGAAACTTTCCACTCGTATAGACTAGAAAATCATATTATAACCAAATATGTGACTTATTTTTGAGTTGCTTTCAAAAAAAACGTGATGCCTTGGAAGTGGTGAACTGGAGAGAAAGAAGTAGACTTAAAGGAAAAATTAATGGTTTATCTGGGAGGACCATTAATGTGGTCCTCCCGGCTCCTGCCAGCCAATAAAAAAGTGCCACGTGGCCATTTTTTCTAATTCAGCTCCACATCAGCACTTACTCATTATCTTAACTCTTGTTAATAAAACCAAACCAAGGTTAAAACTCAGCTCCACTTACCCACAGCCGAAAACCCAAAATCAAAGACTTGTTCTGCCTCAAGCTCACACTTCTTCTTCCTTCTTCTTCTGATATTCGCTCTCAACTCACTCTTTCTTTTTCTTTTCTTTTTTCTCTTTGTGGAAAGTTTTTATTGTTGTTGTTGTTGATTGTGATTTCTGGGATTCCGATCCACCATTGCCAGAAACCATGGGTTCTCTAGTGAGTCCTTCGTGACTCCACTCTCTCCATGCATGATCTGAGTCACTGTCGTTGCCTCCAGATTTCTCTCCTCTACCATGGCTTTCTCGGAACGTACTTCCCATTTCCAATCTCTAGGTCTTTTTAACTCTTGCTCTCCATTTGGTTACCAAGAAAATATTACAACAAAACAAGTGAAAAAGCAAAACCGAGTTTTTTTTTTTTTTTTGAAAAGATTTTAAGTGGTTTTGGATCGGAATAACTCGCCTCAACCGAGTTAAGCAGAATCTGAGATTAGGAGCTGTATTTTCTTCGCTTTTTTTCCTTACACTTTCTCGGTAGCCAAACAGAGGAAATAGCATAATTGTAACTGGTAGTGTATGCATATTGAAGTTGAAGCATGTGTAGAGATTGATGCGTACTGATTAAAGTTTCTCGCTTTTGTTATCTCTACATTTTTTTTCTTGTTTCCTAAAGGATTTGGCGTCTTCAAGTTCATTTAGGTGAGGATTCTGAATAAGGAAATTTANGTTCTTTTTTTTTTTCCTTTTTCTTTTTTCCGTTCACTTTTTTTGGCTGTGGTTTGATGGGTGGGTTCGGATGGGTAGATCAGTGGTGGGTGGGTTCGAGTTGTGGGTTATGGCGGTGGGTGGTTGAGTTTCATGGTTGATTGTGGGTTATGGCGGTGGGTGGGTTGAGTTTCATGGGTTGATTGTGGTTATGGCGGTGGGCGAATCGGCTGGTGGTGGGCGAATCGATTGTGGGTTATGGCGGTTATGGCGGTGGGCGAATCGGCTGGCGGTGGGCGAATCGATTGTGGGTTATGGCGGTGGGCGAATCGACTGGTGGTGGGCGAATCGTCGGTGATGGCGAACCTCTGTTCTGATCTCGGTGGTGGGTTTTTTTTTTTTTTTTTTTTTTTTTTTTTTTTTTTTTTTTTTTTTTTTTTTTTTTTTTTTCTGGTGATCTGTTCTGTTCTATTTCTGGGTGTGGTTGTAGTAGTAGTAGTTGTTGTTGCTGTTGTTGCGGTGGTGGTGCTGATCTCTGTTCTGATCTCGGTGGTGGTTTTTTTTTTTTTTTTTTTCCTGGTGATCTGTTCTGTTCTGATATGTTTTCTGGTTGTGGTTGTTGTTGTTGCTGCTGCTGCTGCCGTGGTGGTTGATGATGACGATGACTGGGGAGGAATTTAGTATATTATTTTAATATGTAGGAAATATTATTTTAATGTATAGAATTGTAGTATAAAACATCTGATAAATGAGATGTTGTAAAGTGACGTGGTAAAATAATAAAGTAGGGTTTTAATGTGGCAAAATGGCATAATTTTTGCCACATCTGATGCGGATGCTCTTACAATTACAATATCATATCACCTTGTTGACCAAAGTATTCTTAGTTTAGAAACTTGACTTTGAGAAAGAAATGATAATAAGTAAAAAATAGATTCTAAAATATGGCATTCTCAGTTAACTGCTTTTTTTTTTAGCACAGGAGGTAATGTGATGCAAGTCTTGCACTCATGTTGAAAGGGACTGAACTCCGCAAACACATGGCTAAGCGGGAATGGATAGTAACCAAGCATGTAATATTTTTTTTTTACTTTTTAGATGCAGTGGCAGGAAGTTCACGCTTAATAGGACAAATAAGAATTTTGCCCAGGAATCTCAAAGTCCCTAAGTTCTACATTATCACAGTTTGTGGGTCCCATTTTTATTATAATAATAATTAACACCCACGGAAACTTAGAGTCTTACAAATAATTATATTGATTTATTTGTAAGTTTGCACTTTGCCGTCTTTCACATCTTTTCTCGCCTAATTACTAAAACAAAATTAGGAAATAGGTGAGGTTGGAGTGATAGTCTAGTGATAACAATATCCTCTATAGTATATGAAATTATTTAGCAATATCAAATTTATTACGCATTTTCTCACAAAAAAGTATAACTCACACGTGGATTTTGCACATGAATATAGTACAGCGGATCGATATATATAATAATTTTTCTTATAGTTCTAGTTTCTAGGATTTGAAATCCACTTTCTCTGTTCATTTTTACCTAATAGGCATTACAATAAATTGTTATATTCTTTAAATAAGAGAATAATTATAGTCTAACCAAAGACTAAACTTAGGATATATACAAGGTTCACAGGGGGAGGGGGCTGGTATGGATTTGAGCCCTTAACATCTTCACTGGTAAAAACAAGAAGTGCAAGCTGACCTAAATCAAGCTTTTTAGTAATAGGCTTTATGGGAACTGGACAATCCTATTTGGTCCAACAGCTAGGGTTAGTTAGTGGAAAACTCTTATGTTTCTTTCAAGGTCCAAAGATCCAATTTTATGAACTAAAAGTAAAGGTCCAAATGATCAACTTTGCAATAAGTAGTTAGAATTAACTGGTCTTCATGCCGTTCATTTGGAAAAAATTGAAACCATTCTTATTAGGAGCAATATCACCATGTTTGTTTAATAACAAACCATCAAACTATTGAGCAATATAACCATTTTCGTTTTTTTAAGATACCAAAGTGACACTGACTACTAGTCCAATTACCAACCTAATATGGTTCTAACAGTATAACATTATAAATTGCTAGGCCTGCTTTCTATTCTTGGATTATAATGGAAGCTCCCGATTCTACACGACTTTTGATTTTTAAACTCTGACATTCATGAAAAAAAAAAAAAAGAGATATACATTCATTTCCATTAGAATTTTACAAAAACATGTGGGAAGTACTGAAGTACAACTATATGTGACATGCGTTCATGGAAACTTTCCACTCGTTTAGAACTTTAGACTAGAAAATCATATTATAACCAAATATGTGACTTATTTTTGAGTTGCTTTCAAAAAAACGTGATGCCTTGGAAGTGGTGAACTGGAGAGAAAGAAGTAGACTTAAAGGAGAAATTATTGGTTCCTCCGGGAGGACCACTAATGTGGTCCCGGCTCCTGCCAGCCAATAAAAAAGTGTCACGTGGCCATTTTTTCTAATTTAGCTCCACATCAGCACTTACCCATTACCTTAACTCTTGTTAACAAAACCAAACTAAGGTTAAAACTCAGCTCCACTTACCCACAGCCAGAAACCCAAAATCAAAGACTTGTTCTGCCTTAAGCTCACACTTCTTCTTCCTTCTTCTTCTGATATTCACTCTCAACTCACTCTTTCTTTTTCTTTTCTTTTTTCTCTCTGTGGAAATTTTTTATTGTTGTTGTTTATTGTGATTTCTGGGATTCCGATCCACCGTTGCCAGAAACCATGGGTTCTCTAGTGAGTCCTTCGTGACTCCACTCTCTCCATGCATGATCCGAGTCACCATCGTTGCCTCCAGATTTCTCTCCTCTACCATGGCTTTCTCGGAACGTACTTCCCATTTCCAATCTCTAGGTCTTTTTAACTCTTGCTCTCCATTTGGTTATCGAGAAAATATTACAGCAAAGCAAGTGAAAAAGCAAAACCGAGTTTTTTTTTAGAAAAGATTTTAAGTGGTTTTGGATCGGAATAACTCGCCTCAGTTGAGTTAAGCAGAATCTGAGATTAGGAGCTGTATTTTCTTCACTTTTTTTCCTTACACTTTCTCGGTAGCCAAACAGAGGAAATAGCATAATTGTAACTGGTAGTGTATGCGTATTGAAGTTGAAGCATGTGTAGAGATTGATGCGTACTGATTAAAGTTTCTCGCTTCTGTTATCTCTACATTTTTTTTCTTGTTTCCTAAAGGATTTGGCGTCTTCAAGTTCATTTTGGTAAGGATTCTGAATAAGGAAATTTACTTTTAGTTCATTCGGAGAAGCATCTCTCTTTGTTGTGGTGGATTCTCTAAAAAAAATTTTAAAAAAAAAAAAAACTTTATTTGTGAATGGATTTGAATTTCAATTATTTTTGTAGTATAATAGTACAAAAGAAAAGAAAGAAAAACTTGCTTGTGAATTTGGAATGTGTTAAAAAAAATGTGTCGTTAAATACAAAGACGGATCTCTACCGATTTGTTATCGCCTTTGGTTTTTTTTTTTTTTTTTTTTTTTGCAGTAGTATCGGCATATCAGAGGAGGAGGACTGTATTTTGATTTTGATTTTGGTTTCCGGTTTTGGGTAAGTGGAGCTAAGTTTAACCTTGGTTTGGTTTTATTAACAAGAGTTAAGGTAATGAATAACTGCTGATGTGGAGCTGAATCGAAAAAAAAAAATGGCCACATGGCACTTATTTATTGGCTAGCAGGAGCCAGGAGGACCACATCGGTGGTCCTCGCGGAGGAACCAATAATTTCTCGACTTAAAGAGTTGCCAAACCTTACACATGGATACAATTTGGAACAACAATTCAAGTGAGTTGGCACAGATCCAGTCTCAGCCTTTGACCAAACATTTAACATAACTCAATTAGGCAATTTTTCATTCCTAAATTTCAAAAATTGGGCTTACATTAACACTAAGGAAAAAAAAAAAAAACCAGCATTGTTGGGGTGGGGATGCTTTTAGCTTATGTCAATGCCAATTTTTATTTTTTTTTTCCAAATAAGAGGATTGAAACATGCAATACAATAAATATAGGGATACAATCATAATATATTTTTCACAATTGTTAAGATAGGTTGCCACGAGCTTTTGATTTGTGCATGATAAAAGTGATGTTAATAGTGGATTTATCTTAAAGTAATATTACTCCAGTCACAATAAACCTTGTTAATGATTATCAAAAATGTTGTATCGTCCTTAACATTATTTTGAAAAATATATTCTGTTCATATGAGAAAAGATAGAATCACTTAACTACAAGTTTCTTGAATTGATCACCTCAATTTTGAGTTAATTTGATAGGACAAAAATGTATTGACCCCTTGCAAGTTAATTAATTACTCAAGTTAATTAATTAGGTTCAATTACATGCAATAGCGTGGTAGCACAAACAAATCACCAATTATACTAAATGCAACAGAAATTAAATTTGACATGATAATTTATTTACGAATGGAGAAAACCGCCAAGGCAAAAACTCCACCAGGTGATTTTAAGGTCACCACTCCTAAGAATCCACTATTATTAATCACAAGCGATTATAAATATAAGGAATCTTATCAAACCCTTTGGCCTATCCCGAAATACCAACCTACAGTTGAACCCTTACTCCAATACCCAATTGGACTTGTATTGTAACGGCAATCTTTCCATTCAATGCACGAATCCCAATATATGACTAACCAATGATGCACGGATCTCAGTACATGACTAACTCCTTTGCACAAATCTTAATACGTGACTAACTCCACAACGACCCTTCGATTGATGTAGTTGATTTGCAATAGTTTCACATAGAAACACCAATAAGATCTTCAATAATGGTGTGAGAGACTTTGCTTGGTTATAGAACTCAAAGGTATACAAGAAACGCAGCAAGAACTCTTTCTTCTATGGGAGGAGGCTAGGGTTTCAAAAAGAAAACCTTATGAAGCTCTCTAGAGTTAGGTTTTTCTTTTTCCACCTCCCTGTTTAAATAGGTGCTCAATGGGCTCTCCTATTCCAAATAGGTATACACAAACCTTAGGCTTTCCTAGTCCAATAATGATTATACAAACCTATAAACAAATAGCCTTTTAGAATAAAAACGCCACTGGATATAGTCTGAATCCCGTTAGCTCAATAGATTGAGACATGTGTTGAGCTTTAATAAATCTTGACAGATCGAGCTTCTATCAATGAGGTATTGAGACCTACAGATTGCACTTTTCTTAAGCAGTTCTTGAGTAATCTTCATGTCTTCATGTAACCACTTGTAATGATCATCTTGAACCTACTTAGATTTACCCAAATACAAGTAAAATGCGTTTTGTCAAAGGATATGTCAATTACATAAAAATATGTCCCTTACATAATTCAATGACATCCTCCCTCTTATCTAGTTTAAGAAGATGTCTAAAGGTTTGTATTTGAATTCAAAAAAAAAAAAAAAAGATTGAGAACGGAATGTGAGGGAGAGAGTTGACCATGTAACCCCATTATGTAACACCAACCCTAAGAAAAAATTCCAGCCTCCATTCACATGAAGATGGGGTCATTCATGGATCCCACATTTCCATGCATGAGACCAACCACCATTTGAGTGCAGAGATCAGAACAGATGTCCTTATGTTGGGAGATCAAAAGTTGACATGTCTCTGTTGATGAACGTACGAATTCAAAACCAAAGAGATCCAAGGATATTAGATCCTTTTTGGCACATCCAATCTGAGTTTGAAGCCATAAAAATAAGACTATAACTCACACTGGTATGGTGGATCCAACTTAAAGAGAAATTTAAAGAAAATATATATAATTCCGTAGACTAAACTGGAGTTGTGTAAGTGTTAATGAAGTAGGAAAGAGTACGATGTCATAGTACTCTGAAAGCACTCAATAATTTTTCCTAAGTGATGGTAAAAAGAATAGAACTTTTGATTGATCCAGGTACTTGGG
>NW_027069581.1:941252-981774 GCF_002906115.3 Quercus suber
GAATTCACCCTTATGGAATAAATATTCAGCTGTTTGTGAGCCCTCAGGTACTATTCTATTCAATGTTTGTTCAATTACTCTTTTACCCGCAAATGCAATGTAGGCATTAGGTTCAGTAATAATAATATCGTCCAACATACCAAAACTGGCTGTCACCCCACCTGTAGTAGGAGATGTAAGGATTGATACATAGAATAACTTTTTCTTAGATTGATAATCATATAAAGCGGAAGCTATTTTAGCCATTTGCATCAAGCTTAAACTTCCCTCTTGCATGTGTGCTCCTCCAGAAGCACACACTAGAATAAGAGGCAAAAACCAATTGGTAGCATATTTGATCAAACAAGTGATCTTCTCGCCAACTATGGAGCCCATACTACCCCCCATAAACTAAAAATCCATAACTCCAATTGCTATGGGAATACCATTTAGTTGACCTGTGCCTGTTTGAACAGCCTCAGTTAATATCCTGTTTTTCTTTGATAAGAATTAATATGATCTTTGTAAGATTCCTCTTCCAACGAAAATTCAATGGTATCCACAGAAGCCATATCTTCATCCATAGGAACCCAAGTACCTGGATCAATCAAAAGTTCTATTCTTTTTACCATCACTTAGGAAAAATTATTGAGTGCTTTCAGAGTACTATGACATCGTACTCTTTCCTACTTCATTAACACTTACACAACTCCAGTTTAGTCTACGGAATTATATATTTTTCTTTAAATTTCTCTTTAAGTTGGATCCACCATACCAGTGTGAGTTATAGTCTTATTTTTATGGCTTCAAACTCAGATTGGATGTGCCAAAAAGGATCTAATATCCTTGGATCTCTTTGGTTTTGAATTCGTACGTTCATCAACAGAGACATGTCAACTTTTGATCTCCCAACATAAGGACATCTGTTCTGATCTCTGCACTCAAATGGTGGTTGGTCTCATGCATGGAAATGTGGGATCCATGAATGACCCCATCTTCATGTGAATGGAGGCTGGAATTTTTTCTTAGGGTTGGTGTTACATAATGGGGTTACATGATCAACTCTCTCCCTCTCTGGGATGTCCATCACAGGGAGCCGCAGGTTCTTTAACGACGACCACATGCTCGCTGGTCTCCTCCGCCTGCTGCAAGTAACAAAGCTAACTTTGATGCAGCAATGTTTGAAGGCACAAACCAAGTTGGGATAGGAGTGGTGTTTAGGGATCATGCAGGAAATGTTATGGTTGCCTTGAGTCAGAGAGTGAAGCTCTTAGCCTAATATAGCTAAAAGCAAGTGGGTGGAGGAAATCTAATGCTACCTATAGGTGACTAAGGGAAAGAAACTTGAAAAGAAAAGTCAAGGCATAATATGGTAAAGCATAAGTGGCGTGGGGCCTTTGCAAATCTGAGGAATTCTTTACAATTAATATTAAGGAGTATTGTTTTTAAAAGTTAGCTACAGGAGGTGAAATTATAGTAGTTGGCGCGGCATACTATCACAAGACAAAGTAGCTAGAAATTAAAAAGGTCAATCTTTATTGAAAGACAAGTTACAGGAATGCTAAGGGAATGAGCTTGAAAATTCAAAGGCCGAATATGCATGTATGTTACAAAACAAGTGGTGTAAAGACTTAAACCACTTAGTAATCCAAGGAAGAGATGTTAACATTTCTCATGGTAGCACGAAAGCCACATAAGCCATCCTATGAAGAGAAATTAAGTTACGTGTGGAACATGAAAAGCAAGGACAGTTTCGGGTTGGACCTATCATTTGGTTACAACTCAACTTTCTTGGACTCGTGACCATGACATTTCAACAAATGGGCTTCTTTGAACCATGATTTTTCTATAAGTGGGCACTACGACTACGATATTTCTACAGACAAGCTCCTTCAACCGCACATTCTCAAAAAAAAATGAAGCTTTTAGGTATGCTAATTCCCAAACCTGCAACATTTATAAGCAATGGGAAATATCAACTACTCATACGCATGCCGCAAGTGCCACCCTAAAACAGCTTTTATGCTCTGGGTGACAGTGGTGTAACTTTTTTGCTATACCATTTTTTGCCCAAAACACATAGCTGATCCTAAGTGGTTGGCCTGGTCTGCTGCAAAAATCAAATGCAATTTCCAAGGACCTATAATGTCTAGGAAACATCAGCCAATGAATTTAGGCTACTTTATTTCCAAAATTATGCAAAAAGTAAGGCATCCTTCTTACCCAATTAAATCAAATTTGACCATAACTTCTTTGATTCATATCTTAGGGTTCAAAGCCTCTTCTATTGACCAAAGATAGTCACTTAGAGCACCCTAAATTCAATACAAAAGGCCCCAATCAAATTCAAAATCAATTAACCACGTTCTACCTACATGCCTGAAACTTCAGAGTAAAAACTCATTCAACTAGTCAACAATCTCACAATTCCGAAGTTTGGGGGTGGAAATATGGGTACAAGGGAACCTTCCCTCTCTTCCTTACAACCTCTCTCAATTTTCTCTTCTCATTGACTGTGGGTTGAAGTTTCAAACCTGTTATGTTTTTATGCTTTTTTTGCACTTTTGTTAAGCCCATTCAGCCAACTAACATTCTCGCAATTCTAAACCTTAGAGGTGGAAATATGGGTACAAGGGAACCTTCTCTCTCTTCCTTACAACCTCTCTCAATTTTCTCTTCTCATTGACTGTGGGTTGAAGTTTCAAACCTGTTATGTTTTTATGCTTTTTTTGCACTTTTGTTAAGCCCATTCAGCCAACTAACATTCTCGCAATTCTAAACCTTAGAGGTGGAAGCCTATTACGTTTTTATGCTTTTTTACAGTTTTGTTATTAGCATTTTGATTCTCTCTTGTCAAAGCACCATAAACCTTTTGTACATTATACATTTGGAATTTTGGGCTTGATTCTCCACAATAAACACTTCTATAGAACCCAAGGGGAGATTTTGGTCGTTCTCGCATGTTTGGCACTTGTCGCAAAAACGTTCCCGACGAAAAGTAACTCAAAAAATTGAGGGGATGCTTGAATAATTGGGTTATACAGATACTTGCCATGTGAGACTACACATCAAAATGACATTGCCATAAATTGACAGCCCATGTTTTTCTCAATAGAGTCTTTCAATGGCATGTTTCGGTCCTCTTTCCCATTACTTAGAAAAAATGAGCCACCGGTTTAAGTACAAGATACTATCATTATCGCCTGGACAATTAGACATCCAACCCATAATCGCAACAACCCAATTGCAAGAGCGGAGCTCTATCAACTAAGCTATATCCCCCCAAGCCAAGTCGGAGCATGCATGAAGGAGTCAAATGCTAAGTTGATTATTGGTCCTTTCTTATTTATTAGCCCTTTAATAATTATAAAATTGTAATTACTATTTAGTCATCTTTTCTTTTTACTTTTTTACTTAATAGAATATAATATAAGGCTTTTAAAAAAAAAAAATTAACTCAAGATACAAAAAAGTATTTGAGTATCCTATTTGACTTATGTAATAATTTTTATTTTATATATGTTTTTAGAAGTTTTTATTTATCTAATTCTTTAAATAGAACCACTTGGCATTCCAACCCAGTTTCAACAATACACTTTTCGAATCGGGAAAGTGGAACTGCCTGACGTTGCATATTAAAACTCATTAAAGCTTGATTTGCATCATTATGTCAATAAAAGGAATGAGGGAAGCTCCAATAGAAAATATTGGAAGGTAAAATTACTTTTAAGATGTAGCTGTTCTCATTCAACGGTTAGGAATTCTTGACGTTATCTAACCAAAACAACCTACTCTTCTTGAATACCTCAATTCAGCCCCAAAGAATTTCCTGACTCTACAATATAGTATTTGTCTCGACTTGGTGATAAATATCCCAATGGGTGGTTTATTGAATCGTTGCAATTGATGCTCAATGCCGAAGAGTGGGCTTTTATGATCCGATAAGGAATCAAACCTATTTAAATGATCTTGGTAATCTATATTTCCTTGAAATGGGCACCCAACTTACAGGAACTGTTCATGATATTTGGAAGAAGGTAGGCGTTTTATGGAACTTTGCCTTAATCAACAGATTAAATTCAATTAATGAATAGAACAAAAGGGGGGTCGGGGGACGGTAGTATATAAAAGGTTATACAAAGTTATATAATTTTTTTTTGGATTAATATTTTGAAAATTATATTGTTGGATTGCATTTTTTTTTTTGTGTGGTTAATATGCATTTCAATAAGATGTTAATAATTTCATTTTTTATGTATAATTTTAAATATTTTTAATAGATTACATAATTTTTTATTTTTTGTAATTTTAAAATCTTACATGCATGGAGGCTAGGGTATAAAAAATATTTAATTCAATGGTGGATTTGTCAAATTTTGTATTTAATAAAAAAATAGTACATTAATTGTTGATTTAATTTGAACTCTCTCTCTCTCTCTCTCTATATATATATATATATAATTAATTAATTAATTAAAAATGGACCATATCTTCTTTTCTTTTCTTTTAGGGAAAAAAAAAAGGGAGCATATCTAGATCACTAGATGTATTTGATATTTTATTTATAATAACATATAGGTTATTAATTACTCCCTCCATCCCAAATTGTTTGGCCTTGTTAGAAAAACCCAATTATTTAGAGAAACATCATTAATTGTCTTATCTCTTAAAAAAAAGTTAAGAATTTTCTAAATTACCCTTAAACAAAATTATCAAAAAATTATTTAAGAAAAAAAAAAACATTTTTGGTATTGGCGCCAACTGCCAATACTAGAAATTTTTCTTTTTTTAATTTGAATAAAGATGGCATGTATAGTAGATTTCAAATTTTAGATTTTTAATTTTTTAAATTAAAAAAATGTTCCACAAATAAATTAAGGGCATAAAAAAATATTAATAAATTAATAGTGTTTGATTTTTCAAATAGGACATAAGTTTAAGACATCTCAAAATTAAATACAAACCAAATAATTTGAGATGGAAGGAGTAATATATATCAGATAGGCTCAGCAATTACAGCTGCGATACGGTGTATTATACACAACAAGTTGTGGTACTGCAAGTCCACAATGTTTTACTGAGTCAGTGAAAATGAAACAGACAATTACGTAATAAGTAGAGCTAAGAGTGTCATTTATAGGACTTTACAGCCCATGGTGATGTAAGCATTTGTCTATATATATAATTAAGTACATATAGTTTTAATATCATATAAAATGCTATAATTTTTGTTACAACTATCTAACATATCAGACAATAATTAAATGAATGCCACTTTCATATGGATTAATTAGTTTTTTTCATCGCTCATAATTTGCCACGTGAATAGTTGTGACAATGGCATTTTCACCGCTCACAATTTTCTATCTGGATAGTTGTGGCGGCGGCATTTTATGCGGTCTTAGATTTTTTTTGATATAACCACACTTTCTGAAACTAAATCACTATCCAACCTGTGCGGTTCATGGCCACTTGAATTTCTCTCCTAAATAACACCACAAATTAAGCAAAATCCCTTGTGATAGAAGCCTCTCTTTATCTTCGAATCTCTCCATAGCAAATCAATATGGCTGACCGGGAAGCCGAAACTAATGCCATTTCCGGCCAACCCCAGAAAATTACCATGGATTTTGATCCCCCAAAGAAACCCAAAATTAACAAATATGCTTTTACTTGTGCTCTCTTGGCCACCATGACTTCTGTCTTACTTGGTTATGGTCAGTAATCTTCAACTATGGCCTNTACCCTTAAACAAAATTATCAAAAAATTATTTAAGAAAAAAAAAAACATTTTTGGTATTGGCGCCAACTGCCAATACTAGAAATTTTTCTTTTTTTAATTTGAATAAAGATGGCATGTATAGTAGATTTCAAATTTTAGATTTTTAATTTTTTAAATTAAAAAAATGTTCCACAAATAAATTAAGGGCATAAAAAAATATTAATAAATTAATAGTGTTTGATTTTTCAAATAGGACATAAGTTTAAGACATCTCAAAATTAAATACAAACCAAATAATTTGAGATGGAAGGAGTAATATATATCAGATAGGCTCAGCAATTACAGCTGCGATACGGTGTATTATACACAACAAGTTGTGGTACTGCAAGTCCACAATGTTTTACTGAGTCAGTGAAAATGAAACAGACAATTACGTAATAAGTAGAGCTAAGAGTGTCATTTATAGGACTTTACAGCCCATGGTGATGTAAGCATTTGTCTATATATATAATTAAGTACATATAGTTTTAATATCATATAAAATGCTATAATTTTTGTTACAACTATCTAACATATCAGACAATAATTAAATGAATGCCACTTTCATATGGATTAATTAGTTTTTTTCATCGCTCATAATTTGCCACGTGAATAGTTGTGACAATGGCATTTTCACCGCTCACAATTTTCTATCTGGATAGTTGTGGCGGCGGCATTTTATGCGGTCTTAGATTTTTTTTGATATAACCACACTTTCTGAAACTAAATCACTATCCAACCTGTGCGGTTCATGGCCACTTGAATTTCTCTCCTAAATAACACCACAAATTAAGCAAAATCCCTTGTGATAGAAGCCTCTCTTTATCTTCGAATCTCTCCATAGCAAATCAATATGGCTGACCGGGAAGCCGAAACTAATGCCATTTCCGGCCAACCCCAGAAAATTACCATGGATTTTGATCCCCCAAAGAAACCCAAAATTAACAAATATGCTTTTACTTGTGCTCTCTTGGCCACCATGACTTCTGTCTTACTTGGTTATGGTCAGTAATCTTCAACTATGGCCTGTTAATATACACGTGACATTTTTTTATACGCTTTTTCCAATTCACTTGTCGTTGATTACATAATACAGTTTTGTTTTGTTGGCTGTCTCCAGAGTTTTTATTATGTCCTGTTAATTCATTCAACTTCCGTTAGCCAGTGAATTTCCATTTTTGTCAATGGAGGCCATACTTTATCCAGCAACATGGGTAACTCTTCACGGGTTTGGTTTGCCACTAAATTCAACACGTATCTTAAAATAGTCAAGTGCAGATCTCAATCTCAAGCACTGAATAGAAGTCTTATCCTTCTTCAATAACTTATTTCTATCATGTTTCATGTCAAAACATACCTTATTTTCTCCAAAAAATGTTATTTTGAATATATAATTGCGACATTGCAATCATACCAATACAAATGCACTAGATCTTTACATTTTTTCCTCATGTATGTGTTTGTTTGTTGCTTTCAGATATTGGTGTAATGAGTGGAGCTATGATTAACATCAAAGACGACCTCAAAATCTCAGACGTACAGATTGAAATCCTCGCCGGAATTTTCAACCTTTACTCACTCATAGGCTCATTTGCCGCCGGCAGAACCTCCGACTGGATAGGCCGGAGATACACCATACTAGTGGCCCAAGCCATTTTCTTTGCTGGGGCTATTCTCACGCTATTTGCCACCAACTATGCATTTCTCATGGTTGGTCGCTTTGTCACAGGCATCGGCGTGGGCTATGCCCACATGATTGCCCCTGTCTACACAGCTGAGATCTCTCCGGCTTCCACTCGTGGCTTCTTCACCTCGTTCTTTGAGGTTTGTAGTGCAATGATTGTCTTCATTAAGTTAAAACTACAGCTTATTTCTACTTTGCTTTCGTAGAAAAATAGTAGCGTTTGGATAAGTTACATTGACAAAAATGGAATTACACAACTTTTGTCTTTTAGAATATCTTTAAAACCCCCTTTTTTTTTTCTTTTCAACTCACGTACAAGGATACAACTACTTAGGCGTCGGCTTTAAAAGTTCAAAATGTGTCTAAAACACCCTTGAACATTTAGACTCCAAAATATAAAATATCAATTCAAGCTTATAATCAAACAGTTAATGTACGGAACATAAACATAAGCCAAACATAGAATTGATAAATTATCTATGCCAAATATAAACACATCCACAGCAGTAAATATAAGGCAAAGATAAAGGGGAAGGAAGATGCAAACACACGGACAATACACAATGTGTTATCGAAGAGGAAACCGAAGTTCTTGGCGTAAAACCTCTCTGTCGCCCTCCAAGCAGTCAAATAATCCACAAAAGAATGTAGCTGGGATACATGAACAGCAGAAGACCTTCTAAGCCTAATCTACCCAAGTACCTAATCCCTCCAAGTTTCTTGCTCCAACGAGATTACGCCGAACCTATTTCTTCTTTAGTTTCCCGGATTCCGCTACTAGACCATAGCATCAACCAATGTATATTGGTTCCTTCAAAACTGCTTTCCTTAGCACCAAATGAACCTTCTCACAGACGTAGGTGTGGTGAGATAAGAATTTAGTCAATAACCTCTCAAGGTTATGACAATGGAGAGAAAGAGAGTAGAGGAATTTATAGAATCTCTAAGGTAAAGATTGGGGATGAGACAATCTTGTTTTTCTCTAGGGTTTCTCTCACAAAAATCTCTCTGGAAGCTCCATCAAATTAGTGGGTATAAGGGTCTATATATAGTGGTATATGTTTGGAATACGAAGAGTCAGTTTTTGCCAAAAAGGGTTGATTGGCGGCTTGACCTCGCGGCTTGTCCAAGTCGAGAATTCAAGTCGCGACGTAACGGCCTGGCCAGCCTGGGACTTTTGTCCTATAGTGTGATAGCTGGCGCGACCCTTCAGCTTCCCTGTGTGCTTCTCACGTGCCTGCATTTGACGGCTTGCCAGTCGCGAGTCAGCCACGAGTCCTAGCCGCAAACCCCTACTTTCTTGCACATACTTGAGCTTTTCTTCACCTCTTCACACACACTACCCTTACATTAATCCCACTTAAATACAGGGTTATAAAGTGCTAAATTACAAGCAAATTGGCACGGAATAAAGCCAACAAGATAGTTGATAAATTTCAACCTTACAATCTCCCCTTTTGGCTATTCCGTGACAAAACCCTAAAACAAACTCTAGACTTAACGCGTGAGTCTTCCCTGTGTGCTTCTCACGTGCCTGCATTTGGCGGCTTGCCAGTCGCGAGTCAACCACAAGTCCTAGCCGCAAACCCCTACTTTCTTGCATATACTTGAGCTTTTCTTCACCTCTTCACACACACTACCCTTACATTAATCCCACATAAATACAGGGTTATTAAGTGCTAAATTACAAGCAAATTGGCACGGAATAAAGCCAACAAGATAATTGATAAATTTCAACCTTACAATCTCCCCCTTTGGCTATTCCGTGACAAAACCCTAAAACAAACTCTAGACTTAACGCGTGAGTTGGGAACAGTTGGAAAACTCTCTCACATCTAACTCTAGAATCTGTGAAGGTTAAAACCATAAGAACAAGTAACTCCTGAAACATAACAATACAATAAGTTCATTGTATGCAAAAAACTTATAAAGCAAATGGAGCAAGCACAATGCGATCAAGCACAATGGAATAAAGCAATAAACCATGGCAAGACCAAAACATGCAATCACTATAACCAAGTGATCACAATGCTCATTCACACTTGAAATGAACATCCGAACATTCAAGATGACAAACAAAAGGCAAATCACTTGAATGACCAACACTCAACCAATGCACACTACATGAAGTATGTGCATCTAGAAAAAATCCTACACGGGCACAAGAATGACAGTACTTAAAAAAGAATGCATAGCATTAGGTTAAAAGTACTGATTTAACAAAGCACAAAGGCTGCATATAGCATAGCACAAACCACAAAGGCCTACAAGTGTACATAAAACTAAACCCTTAAAGCTCACATAAGCAACATGGGTACAAAACAGAAATAAAAGCTTAAAACCTACAAATGTAGCAGGTACAAACCAACACAAAAAAATGTGCTAAACGCATACAAAGTTGATACTGAAATATAATATGATAAAAGCTAAAGATAGACAAAAGTAATAAACAAAAGCCTGTTAGCTGAAATCTCCCCCTTTCGTTGAGCTCCCCCTGCTAACAGCATCTCCCCCTTTTTGTCATGGAATAGCTAGACTTCATCATCTTCTAGCTTTCTCTGAATTTGATCCAATTGAGTTTGAATAGAAATGAACTTCGTAACCCACCGAATGTTGAGATGGTGCAAGATAAAAGAAAGTCCTGACATCTTTGTACTCAGCTCATTGACAGATGCTACAATAGAGTCTAGCTTCTCGTCGATGGAAAAGGAGCTGGAGTGCGAACCACTACAGGACGTTGAAGCTTCTGTTTTGATTCCTTTCTATCTATGGCCAATACTTGCGTTGAACATACGCATGTTGATTAGACATGGTTTTGGGTAGGAAGATTCATTTTCAGAGGGATGGATCCCTTTCAGTTTCAGAATCCTTGAAATAAGACAACAAAAAGGAATGCAGATCCTTGACTCTGTTCGTAAAACAGCTTTGCGAAGGATATGAAATATATGCACACATATATCAATCTCAACATCAGAAATCAGATCTTGAAGGAACAGTGCACATCTGAGGTTCATATACCCTGTGCTGGATAAAGGATACAGGTTGTGAAACATAACAACCATAAGCACCCTCAATTTTGGAGGAAGAGATGAAACACTGACTGAGTTCCCATTTGAGGAAAATTCTAGATCTTCTCCAAGAACAGCTTTAAGTAATTCCTCATCTGGATGTAGATCATCATAAACAGGTGAGACCCCAAGTATTGGCTGGTTGATGTGCAGAATCTCTGCTAAGTATGTGGGAGAGACCGAGTAACTTTTTCCTCTAACCCAGCACTTAAGTTCGTCTCCATCGACAATTGCATTGGCATAGAATTCTTTTACCAGATTTTCATATGCATCATTAAGGTCGGAGATAATTCCAATCCTTGTGGGCAAACCATTGAGGAATGTTGGTGTCAAAGAGAGAATGTTGGTCAAAGACTCTTTCTTTTAGTGATGTAGCCTTTTTGAAGTAATTTTCATAAATCTGAAAAGCAGCATACGATCGGAACTTGTTCGAATCGAAAATACCGAATGGGGAATAAGTCCTTTTTGGTGTAGGGGAGAAATCATCAATTTCAATGATAGGTTCCTTCCCTTTGCTGCTACCTCCTTTTACAGCTGATCTCTTGAATGGAGACATTTTGACACTGCAACATGATTTAACACACACAAGAGACACCAGACAAGACACCAAACATGATTAGCAAAGTGTCAGTTTCACACTATGGATATCGAAGAAAACCCTAAACTCTTGAGGTTTAGGTTCAAATCATGACAAAGAGAATGAGTATACACCTAATAACCAAATTAGGTACACAAGTTAGAGAAAAAATAGTGTATATACCATCACAAGCAAAGATTATAACCAGTAAATCAGAAGCTGTTCAAACATGATAAACCACAAACCACAATAAATCTCCACATAACATGAAAGATGCCCAGAGCAGTAGGTATGAAGGGAAAGAGAGAAAAGTCATACCTTTTTTATGAAGATTTGAGAAGAAACGATGCAGAGATGGATGATTTTCAAAGAAATACTCGGAGGGTTTGAGAGAGTGAAATGGGGAAGACAATGAACAGTCACAATAAGGATGAGGGAAAAACTGAAAACCATTTTAAAATTGTCTTTAAAACGCAAAACACGCATTTTTTGCGACTGGATCAAGTCGTCAGTAACTCACCAGGGTAAGCCGCGGAACACTATGCAGTAAGATTCTTAAAAAAAATCTTCTAAGTGTTTTTCACAACTGAAAGGTATACCCGCGAGGGAGTCGCGATCTGAGCCGCGAAAATCTCTGTGTATCCCTCGCAACTGGACCTTCCACCCGCGAACAAGTCGCCACACTGAGCCGCGAAATATGCAAAAACACAAATTTTGAAAAAATTTATAAGTCTTTTTCGCGACTGGGATGCTGACCCGCCAGTGACTTGCGAAAACTCTCGGAGTGAGCTTCACAACTGGAGTATGCGACTAGACCTACCCGCGACCTAGTTGCCAAAACAAGGCAACACTGTTTTTGAAAATTTTGACTATATTGTAAAAAAAAAACACTTTCCAAAAACAAATTAAAATACTCAAAAATCTTTTTGTGTTTGATTAACATAGATTGAGCTTGTGAAAACACATTTAATCAAGTACAATCACACAAATGAATATGGCATTCATTGAACATAGACTTGTGTGTTGTGTGTGGATATCACAAATGAGATAGTCCTTAGTCTAATGTGAAGTTTCAATGATCAATTCAATCAAGGCATACACAAGTAGCACTAGATAATGTGACTTATCTCAATTATAGAAACATGCATATATGACCTCCCACAAGCATTAGATAACAATTTCGTAAAGCTTTTCATTTGGCTCTATATTTAATATATCATTTGCACTTTTTGAGCAAAGAAAATCTCTTTTTGAGATAAATGCCTGAAATTTTTGATATTTCAATTGATGAGTTAGTCTTTGGCTTTTTGGGCATCAAACATTTTATGTTGGTCACTTTCCCTTTTTCCTAGTCGAATACTAGTATGTGCAACAGGCTTTTACAGCTCTATATTTCTTTTCATTTAGAAATTTACATTTAGAGAGCTCTTTTAAGCATAAAAATAAAAAAAGGAAAGATATATAAGCATGAGTCTATGCATGTCTCAAGATCAACAAAACCATTCACTAATCATTCATGATAAGGTTGAAGATCTATTTACAACAATCACATAGATTTCATAATTTCTTCCACAATAATATGAGCGCATGAGAGACAAGCTAAGTTCGTTAAATGCACAAAGCCATTAGTACAAAGGTACAAGGCAAAACATGCTTTGAGACAAAACTCAACAAAGCGGATCAAACTTTTTGGATTTTTTGCTTTTTATGTGTTTTTGAATTTTTTTGACACAAAAGTAGTAAAAGATTGATCAACAAAAATGAAAAAAAAAATTTTTGAAACAAAAACAATCACACACCAAAAAAAAAAAAAAATATAGCAAACGTCAATTACTTTCGACAGGTTAATAATTTGCAATTTATGATAGAGACCATTCCTTATAAGAATTTTTAGGCCCAGCACTTTTATGATTTACACCTTTTATTTATTTATTTTTTATTTGCACATTTTTTATTTGCACCTTCCATTGGTCATTCATATCGCTCTAACAATTTAATGGCTTAGGTCAAAATCAAAATCCAAACTTGTACATGTGTAACAAAAGAACCACACAAAAAGTTTAAGAATTATATACTATTTCAATATTATGATTCTATGAGTAGAGAAAAAACCATCTCAGCATTTGATGGAAACTTAGCCGGCCAAAAAGAAAGAGGAATTTTTGTTTTTTTCGAAGATTTAAAAAAAGAAGAAGAAGAAAGAAAGCAATGTAAGGTCCCTTTTTCTCTACTTTTTCGGCAATAAAATTCAATCAATCCACTTGTTCTTAGAGGTACCACACAAAAATTCCTCTTTCTTTTTGGTAATGTGATGTGACATCAAATTTCCTTGTTCACAAAATAATAAATAATAATAATAGAGAGAGAATTTTTAAAAAAAAAAAACAAAGTAGGACCAAAGAAACAATAACAATAGCCATTGCTCTTGCTCATCATGTGAAAGGAACCAACCAATCAAATGGGAAAAAAATGTCATCCAATATAAGTAAAGTAGAGAGCACATTTCTAATTACCACTTTCCCTTCCCTTCCCCAATGATTGGATCTCCTTCTCCCTTTGTTTTTTCTTGTTCCAAAATTTTAGCTAAAATTATAGCTTATAGGACCCCAATTAAATTTACACTAATTCCCATTTGTTTAGTGCGGCTAATTCCATAAGGGCTTTAAATAAGTCATCATTATTTGTTATTGGTATATCCCATTTTCATGAATGAAATATACATATCTTTGCTTTTAATGCACATTTTACCTTTGCTTTTAATGCACATTTTGATTCCCCCCGCCCCCCCCCCCCCCCCCCCAAACCAAAAAAAAAGGCAAACCAATCCAAAGTTGGACTCATTGCTTAGAAAACATGAAAGATGGTAAAACAAGGGTTTAGCTTAACTTAAGTATTTTTTTAAGTAGACATGTTTTTTTGTTTTTAATATACAATAGCAAGTGATAGTAAGTTTTAATCTCCACCTTTAATTTAGTTAGTAGGTAATGTGACAATTTCTTAATAAAACAAAAAGAGATTCATTTTAAAAAAATACAAGGCAAACCCATAAAACAAAAAGACACATTATAGTAAATTATCTTTGTCATTCATATTTCATAACATCAGTTTTATTTATTATTATTATTTTTATGCATCTCCCATCATTGTTATGAAAGAAAGCTAAAAACATATCTACCAATAATGCCCTTTTTTACCCAAACCCCTTAACTTACTTACTCCCCAATTGAACTTGACCATTAGATCCATCACCATTACTAACTTCCTTATTATTATTCCCATTCTTTGGAAAATTCCACTTGAAATTACCAAAAAGCCCCTCCATATCTTCAAGGGTTCTACCCCGTGTTTCAGGCAGCACGTAATAAAAGAACACCCATGACACCAAGGCAACTCCAGCGTACAAAAAGAAGACCCCACCAATAGTAATCCCCTTATATAGCGAGATAAAAGTCATAGATATGACCCAACTTGTCATCCTATTTACTGCCATTCCTATACTCGTTCCTTGAGCGCGTAGCTTCAACGGAAAAATCTCAGAGCTATAAACCACTGGACTGGGTCCCATCCCAATTGAATAAAATGCCTCAAAAGCCAATAACATAGCCATGCTCAACCCCACAGCCCATGTGATTTTATGATCAGAATGGTCAATCACCTTGAGCCCAAATCCCAAGGTGGCAAGTG
The DNA here is from genome assembly GCF_002906115.3 of Quercus suber. Classification (NCBI taxonomy): domain Eukaryota; kingdom Viridiplantae; phylum Streptophyta; class Magnoliopsida; order Fagales; family Fagaceae; genus Quercus; species Quercus suber. The sequence goes on from NW_027069581.1 coordinate 956,006, forward strand.
AGAATATCATCCCGGCCACACTGCTCAAAAGCAAAGGCCGCCGTCCCATCTTATCGAACAAAAAAGTGGCTACCGAGATTAACATAATTTTAGTAAATCCAACGGCTAGGGTGGCGAGTAGCATGTCGTTTGGGGAAGTGATTCCAGCTTTTTCGAAGATCTTAGGACTGTACAGAACCACTGAATTAATCCCCGAACACTGTTGGAAGAAGTGGATTCCAACGGATGCGATTAACATGTGACGAACGGATGGTGTAGGATGGACGATCAACTCTTTCCAAACACCTTCACCGTGACTGTGTTTTGGGACTTGAACGATGTCGTCTGTTAGATTCTCTGGAATTCCAGCTGCTTCCTTAATATCCGCTAATCTGATTTGGGCTTCTTCTACTGAGTCCGAGGTTTTGTCCAAAACTCGCTTCGCGTCACCGAGTCGACCCTGCATGACTAGCCAGCGAGGCGACTCGGGCACCCATAAAACGACAGAGGCGAGTATCACAGTCGGGACTGCACCCACTCCTAGCATGACACGCCATCCCAAGTGGGCTGGGAGCTTTGAGCATACGTAGTTTGACACGTCCCCCAACAATATGCCAAAATCGATAAAGACCTGTGTATTACAATCATAATTAAACCAAGTCAATTTGTATTATTTATGAGTATGACCATAATTTCAGCAAAAAATGAGTATGACCATAAAATATTTAAGATAAGATGATTCTACTGTTTCTCAAAAAAAAAAAAAAGATGATTGTACTGTACTTTTTGCTGCTAACTTTATTTCTTGATTGGTTAAAGACTTAAAGTTGTTTCCATGTAAAACTCTTTTCCATTTTTAATTTTGGAGCTATGAAGTGTGGAGAGACGGCTCGGGAAGGTTTGAAACATCATTTAAGAGTAAGAGTAAGTAGGAAAAAATGGAGGTTGAGATGATAGGAGAGATTTCACAATTTGATGAGAATGTGATATATTTTATAACATGTTACATCCATAACATTTTTCACAATATTTTCATAATAAATTCTAAATGACAGGTTGTTATAAAAAGTTAATTTCAATGTTGGGTTCAAATTAGAATCAATAACAACTTAACACTTCTCACAAAAAAAGAAAAAAAAAAAAGAGCAATACACAAAAAGATTCATAACATATATTTTTCACAAGTTGAGTTGGCAAACTTTTATTAGTTCCTAAATAAGTCCACCACTAACACTTTTTTTTACTTACCACTATTAATCTGCCACATCAACAAGTGTGAAAAGTTTTGTCTATAAACTTTCTTTAAAAAAAAAAAAAAAAAAAAACAATGTAGTTCATGTCAATTAATAGTAATTTTGCATCTAAAACAAGATAATAAAATTTAAGTAATATTTAATTTTTAAAAAAAAACCATATTTAAATATATAAGAAGCCTCCATTTTAGTTGTTGCTTTATGTCTCTAAATGCATTAAGCCTGTAAGGTTGAAATTTATCAACCATCTTGTTGGTTTTATTTCATGCCAATTTGCTTGTAATTTAGCACTTAGTAACCTTGTATTTAGGTGGGATTAATATAAGAGTAGTGTGTGTGAAGAGGTGAAGAAAAGCTTAAGTATGTGCAAGAAAGCAGGGGTTCGCGGCTAGGACTCGTGGCTGACTCGCGACTGGCAAGCCGCCAAATGCAGGCATGTGAGAAGCACACAGAGAACCTAAATGGTTGCGCTAGCTGTCGCACTATAGGACAAAAGTCCCAGGTTGGCCAGGCCGTTAAGTCGCGACTTGAACTTGCGACTTGGACAAGCAGCGAGGTCAAGCCACCAATCAACCTTGTTTGGTAAAAACTAACTCTTCATATTCCAAACATAAACCACTAAATATAGACCCTTATACCCACTAATTTGGTAGAGCTTCCAGAGAGAATTTTTGTAAGAGAAACCCTAGAGAAAAACAAGATTGCCTCATCTCCAATCTTTACCTTAGAGACTTTACAAATTCCTCTATTCTCTTCCTCTCTATTGCCATACCCTTGAGAGGTCATTGACCAAATCCTTATCTCACCACACTTACGTCTGTGAGAAGGTTCATTTGGTGCTAAGGCAAGCAGTTTGGAAGGAACCAATATACATTGGTTGATGCTATGGTCTAGTAACGGAATCTGGGAAGCTAAAGAAAAAATAGGTTCGGTGTAACCTCGTTAGAGTGAGAAGTTTGGAGGGTTTAGGTACTTGGGTAGATTAGACTTGGAGGGTCTTATGCTGTTCATGTATCCCAACTACATTCTTTAGTGGATCATTTGACCCCTTGGAGGGCGGCAGAAGTTTTACGCTGAGAACTTCAGTTTCCTCTTCGATAACACATCGTGTGTTGTCCGTGTGTTTGCATCTTCCTTCCCCTTTATCTTTACCTTATATTTACTGTTGTGGATGTGTTTATATTTGGCATAGATTAATTATCAATTCTGTGTTTAGCTTATGTTCATGTTCCGCACATTAATTGTTAGATTATAAGCTTGAATTAATATTTTATATTTTGGGGTCTAAACGTTCAAGGGTGTTTTAGACACATTTTGAACTTTCATTTGGTATCAGAGCGGGTGCACTCTTTATGGTTTGATTACCTGAGTGCGATCCTAGACCCCCTAGCTATGGATGCAGTGTAAAAAGGGTCATGTCGAATTGTGGCTTAGGTGTTTGTGATAGTGAGTTTGTGATAGTGACTCTATGAGTATGTTTGAAGGGTATTCTAAAAATGAACTCTTAGAGTTAATTAAATCCAGAAAACATGCTAGGATGTTCATTCACATGCTAAAATACTTTGAAAATAAGAATCACATTCTACACAATAGTTTATGTGAGTCTAACTCTTTGATTGAGAAATACAAAAGAAGAAATAGAACATTATGTGAAAAGGTTGATAATCTGAAAAAGAAAATTCAATCTGGAAAAAGCATGGAAAATAACAAAGAATTTTTGTTTGATGGACAAGAATGCTTGTCTCATGCTTGCATGTTTGTGCACACCTCATTGAAGGTATTTAACTCTTGCTTGTGATACCTTGACAATGGATGTTCTAATCATATGACAGGAGATAAATCACTGTTTAAGACTCTTAAAGAGAAAGCATGTGATTATGTGACTTTTGGTGATGGGAGTCATGCTCAAGTTCTCGAAAAAGGGACGGTTGAAATACCAGGATTACCTCTACTGAAAGAAGTGCTATACATCAAAGGATTGAAGGCACATCTCCTAAGTATCACTCAAATATGTAATGGAGACTTTCTTGTCCAATTCTCAAAGAAAGGGTGCATAATCATTGATGAAAAAGGGACTCAAGTCTTGGAAGGAAATAGGACTACCGATAATTGCTATGGAATAGTTCCTACGGCACCTATTTCGTGTAGAAGTGCTCGTGTTGATATGCTGAAACTTTGGCATCATAAGTTTGGACATGCAAACTTCAAACAAGTATGTAAAGTCTCTAAACTTGAGGCGGTTGAGGGACTCCCAAAGTTTGGAAAGGTGGAGAAGACTATATGTGGAGCATGTCAAATGAGGAAACAAACAAAAGTAAACCATCACAAGGTGAATGTGATTGCTACCTCATGGTGTTTGGAGCTTCTTCACGTTAATCTAATGGGGCCTACAAGAACTGAAAGCCTAAGAGGAAAGAGATACATTATGGTGGTAGTTGATGATTTCTCAAGGTACTCTTGAGTGGAATTCCTTAGAAAAAAGTCCGAAGCATGTGATAAAATGCAAAAATTGTGCAAGAGACTGCAGAATGAAAAAGGAGTTCCCATAGTCAAAATCAGAAGTGATCATGGGAAGGAATTCGAGAGTGCAAAATTTGAAGCGTTTTGTGAAAAGCATGGCATTAATAAGGAATTTTCAGTTCTAAAGACTCCACAACAAAATGGAGTGGTTGAAAGAAAGAACCGAGTGATCCAAGAGATGGCAAGAGTCATGCTACTCAACAAAAACATACCTCAAAGGTTCTGGGCTGAAGCTGTGAACACATCTTGTCACATTTGTAACAGAATCTACTTTCGAGCAGGGACAAAGANGTGCTATTATACTCTTTCCCTTTCCACCCAAAAAAAAAAAAAAAAAAAAAAAGAGCTATGTTTAATTGGTTTTTACTGATAATCATAAACTTGACTAACATATTATAAAGCAGGATTCTGTTGCTTTTTCACCTCGAAATACATAAAATTTAATAAATAAATAAAAATCTCAAAAATAGAGTTCGATCTTGAGCATCTCTAGTAGGGCAGGTATTTTCTCAACTAAATTATTGAGTAAAATTTATTTTTATTTTTATCAACGACCAATTTTTTCAAATACAATTTTTAACTGACTTTTAAATCTTTTTCTATCCTATTTAAATATTATTTTTTTCATTATTTCTATATAAAAAAATTAACTCATTCTTTCAAATACATTTTTTTTTCTTTACTTTCTCATTTCTTTAAAAAAAAAAAAATCTTTTGGTAATAAATAATGACTCTTCTAACAAAAAGAGTCAATGTTCACGAGGGAAAAACTTTTTCTACTTTAGAACGATTGTTGAACTTGCGTTTTAAAAATTTACTCTCTAAAATAAAGAGTTTTGGGTTTGCTTATTCTATGGAGATGCTTGCGAATGAGAGCATAAGGAATATACATAATTTACTAGAATCCAAGTAAATAAATAAATAAAGAAAAATGGAAAGAAAAAAAAAATTATGGAATTCTTGGGGTTCTGAATTACAATAATAATAATAATTATTATTATTAACAAAAAGCAAAAACAAAAACATTGATGGGATTCTTGGGGTTCTAAAATGCTCTATGGTTTCTTATTTCGATGGGGATTCTTGGATGCAAATCAGTAGGCAACATTAGTCATACCTACCTCATCATTCTTATACCATATAAATTGTTGGGTTTAGCATTATGACCTCCAATATCATAATCACTATGTTGGACCAAAGTGTTTCTTATGTAGTACTCTGTTTACACACACAATAGGATTTCTTAAATGCAAATTGGTAGGCAACATTATCAAATACCTGCCTCATCATTCAAATATCAGACAAACAATTTGGTATATACTATTACAATTACAATATCATAATCACCTTGTTGACCAAAGTTTCTTAGTTTAGTACTCTATTAAACATATGGACAAGCAGGGTTGGACAGTAACCAAGCATGTGATATTCGTTTTTAGATGCAGTGGGAGGAAGTTCACGCTTAATAGAATTTTGTCTGGGAATCTGAAAGTCCCTATAAGTTCTGCATTATCACAGTTTATGGGTCCCATTTTTTTTTTTTTTTTTTAAGTTTGCAGTTTTTCACTCTTTTTTCTTGCCTAATTACTAAAAACAAAATAAGAAATAAGTGGGTTTGAGTGATAGTCTAGTGGTACCAAGTACCAACACCCTCTATAGTGCATGAAATTATTTGATAATATCAGATTTATTACACATTTTTTCTCACAAAAAGTATACCTCACATGTGGATTCTGCACATGAAGCTCACATTTAGATGAGAGGAAAATATAGTACAATGAATGCACATAATAATTTTTCCTATAGTGCTAGTTTCTAGGGTTCAAATTCCACCTCCCCTATCCCTTTTTTTACGTGATAGATGTCATAGTAAATTGTTATGTTCTTTATATAAGAGAATAATTTTAGTCTAACCATCTCCATCAATAAAAACAAGAAGTGCTCGCTAACCTAAATCTAGTTCCTATAAAAACTTTCCACTCATATAGAAAGTTTTTTTAGGATATATACAAGTTATAATATGATTTTTTAGTGGTAGGCTCTATAGGAAATTTTTTATTGTTGTTGTTTATTGTGATTTCTGGGATTCCGATCCACCATTGCCAAAAACCATGGGTTCTCCAGTGAGTCCTTCATGACTCCACTTCCTCCATGCATGATCCGAGTCACCGTCGTTGCCTCCAGATTTCTCTCCTCTGCCATGGCTTTCTCGGAAAGTACTTCCCATTTCCAATCTCTAGGTCTTTTTAACTCTTGCTCTCCATTTGGTTACCGAGAAAATATTACAACAAAGCAAGTGAAAAAGCAAAACCGATTTTTTTTTTTTTTTGAAAAGATTCTAAGTGGTTTTGGATCGGAATAACTCGCCGAGTTAAGCAGAATCTGAGATTAGGAGCTGTATTTTCTTCGCTTTTTTTCCTTACACTTTCTCGGTAGCCAAACAGAGGAAATAGCGTAATTGTAACTGGTAGTGTATGCATAATAAAGTTGAAGCAAGTGTAGAGATTTTTGCGTACTGATTAAAGTTTCTAGCTTCTGTTATCTCTACATTTTTTTTCTTGTTTCCTAAAGGATTTGGCATCTTCAAGCTCGTTTTGGTGAGGATTCTGAATAAGGAAATTTACTTTTTGTTCATTCGAAGAAGCATCTCTCTCTATTGTGGTGGATTCTCTAAAAGTAATTTTTTTAAAAAAAAAAAAAACTTTATTTGTGAATGGATTTGAATTTCAATTATTTTTGTAGTATACTAGTACAAAAGAAAAGAAATAAAAACTTGGTTGTGAATTTGGAATGTGTTAAAAAAACAAGCCGTTAAATACAGAGACGGATCTCTACTGATTTGTTATCGCCTTTGGTTTTTTTTTTTTTTTTTTTTGGCAGTAGTATCGGCATATCAGAGGAACGGATCTCTACTGATTTGTTATCGCCTTTGGTTTTTTTTTTTTTTTTTTTTGGCAGTAGTATCGGCATATCAGAGGAGGACTATATTTTGATTTTGATTTTGGTTTTCGGTTTTCGGTTTTGGGTAAGTGGAGCTGAGTTTAACCTTGGTTTGGTTTTGTTAACAAGAGTTAAGGTAATGGTTAACTGCTGATGTGGAGCTAAATCGAAAAAAAATGGCCACATGGCACTTTTCTATTGGCTAGTAGGAGCCAGGAGGACCACATCGGTGGTCCTCTCGGAGGAACCAATAATTTCTCGACTTAAAGAGCTGCCAAACCTTACACATGGATACAATTTGGAACAACAATTCAAGTGAGTTGGCACAGATCCAGTCTCAGCCGTTGACCAAACATTTAACATAACTTAATTAGGCAATTTTTCATTCCTAAATTTCAAAAATTGGGCTTACATTAACACTAAGAAAAAAAAAAAAAAAAACCGGCATTGTTGGGGTGGGGATGCTTTTAGCTTATGTCAATGCCATTTTTTTTTATTTTTTTTTCAAATAAAAGGATAGAAACATGCAATACAATAAATATAGGGATACAATTATAATATATTTTTCACAATTGTTAAGATAGGTTGCCATGAGCTTTTGGTTTGTGCATGATAAAAGTGATGTTTGTACGGCACTCGTACCCAGTCCCACTTGGGCCATTTATTCTCATGAGAAGATACGGCCCGTACACCTATTCTCTCTCTCTACAAGACCATCCCAAAACTCTATAGAACACTGGCCCAAGGGTCGCCTTCTGCTTCTGCTCGGTAGATCCTTACTGGGCACTATCGTGGCTGGCAGCCGAGCATAATGTGCAGGGTATGCCCGACGGTTCCTTTCGGCGCACCTCCACCGAGCATATCTGCGGATGGGGGAACCAAGTTCCAAGGCCATGTTCACTGTTTTCCACTCTCACCTAACCACCCACTTATGTTCAATAACACTGGACCGCCCACCGCACTAAATCAGAGAGTAATCATAACCTCACCACTGATTTAGAACTATAAATATGAGGAGCTTAGGGAGAAGGGGGGTTGGAAAAGTTTACAGCAGAGCAAGAAGATAAGAGAGAGAGGGAAGGTAGCAGAAAGGTGGTTATGGCAATAGAGAAGAGAAAAGTGATCTCATTGAGTCTTCTTACCGAGGATAACCTAGTGTAGGAAACTCAAACCCACCATACAAGTAAGTTGTAAGTCCAAAAGAGCCCAAGTCCATCAGCTCTATTTTCTGTGCGCACAATTAGCGCCGTCTGTGGAAATCTCCTACTAAGCCGTAGTCCTGCTGAGACTCAACCCTGAGGAGGGGGATGTCCGGGAGCGATGCCGAAAGCGGTTCAATGAGAGAGACGTGAAGACAGGGACCGCGAACGAGAAGAGTAGTCCGGCCTTGGGGAGGGGTCGTACCAGACGCAATGAACAATTTCGAATGCTGCGGGGAACCGGCAACTCAATGAGAGAGACGAAGAGCTCAAGCTGTTGCGCGGGATAGTAAGGGACTTGGAGTTGGAGGCGGAGAACAGGCATCAGAGGAGAGGTAGGGACGACCGAGGAAGAAGAGCCAATACCGGAGGAGATCGTCACCCACCTGGGTCAAGCCAATCGGGGTCTCTTAACCGCCGCGAGTGCTCTCATTCCCGAGAATCCCGTCTGCGTAGGAAATGGGCTCATTCTATTGAATCCCGTTGACACTGAGACCGCTCAAGATCACGAGAGTACGCCGACCGAGGTTCGGAGTCTCCAGAAGAGCAATGCCCCCATGACACGGCCATGGATGCAATGAGTCACGCGCTACGAAGAGCTGCCCGGTCCCCTTTCTCGGCCAACATCGAGAGGGCCCCAATGCCAGACAAATTCACCCGCCCTCCTTTCAACTCCTATGATGGGAAGACGGACCCAGTGGAGCACGTCAGTCACTATATCCAAATGATGTCCCTGCACTCCCACAATGACGCACTGATGTGCAAAGTTTTTCCCTCGAGTCTTGGTTCCACCGCCCTGAGGTGGTTCAACGGGTTGCGGAAGGGTTTTGTCCATAGTTTTGCCGAGCTTATACAGGAGTTCAGCGTCCGGTTTGTAACGTGCAGCCATGTGCCACAACCGGTAGACGCTTTACTGTCCATGAAAATGAGGATAGGGGAAACCCTCCGCAGTTATGCCAGCCGGTACTGGGAGATCTACAACGAGATCGGCGGGGGGACCGAGAAGATTGCTGCGAGCACGTTTAGGATGAGGCTGCCCAAGGAGTCCAGGCTAAGGGAGTCATTGACCAAGAAGCCTCCCGAGGATATGAAGCAGTTGATGAGGCGTATAGAAGAATACAAACGGCTGGAAGATGACCAGATGTAGAGCAAAGGCAAGGCGCCAATGATAAGTCATCCTCGGGCCGGTGCTTTCCAGCCGAGGATCCGGGGGAATTTGAGAATTCAAGAACCAGAGGCGCAAGTAGAGGAGGTGAACGTGACGTTCAGAGAGCCGGTGCACAATATCCTAGAAAGGATTAAACACGAGCCGTATTTCAGGTGGCTGAACAGAATGGGCGGTTACCCTTCCAGGAGAAATCAGAACTTGTACTGCACCTACCATAAAGACAAGGGACGTACGACCGAGCAGTGCCGGGTCCTAAAAGACCATCTCGAGCAACTAGCCAAAGCAGGATACATAAAGGAATTCGTGCTAGGCGAAGAGGACCGGGGTACCGGGCAGGGAGCTGCTAAGAGGGGAAACCCACTTCCACCCCCGCTCGAGGTAATCGAAGTCATCCACGCTCCACCAAGAAGTCTCACCTCGGCAACAAGAAATGGGGTGCTAAACGTAGTCACGAAGGAGAGAAGTTCGGACGCGCCACCGGCAGGGAAGAAGATGAAGCTCACCCAGGAACCTATCGCTTTTGGTGACAATGACCTAGAGGGAACGGCCCAGCCGCACGATGACGCATTGGTGGTCACCGCCCCGGTAGGGGGGTTCCTGGTAAAAAGAATGATGATAGACCAGGGTAGTGGGGCCGACGTGATGTATCCAGATCTGTACCGAGGGCTCGGGTTGAAAAGTGGGGACCTCTCTAAGTACCGCATGCCTTTGGTCGGGTTTGATGGTAAACTTGTAATACCCGAGGGGCAAATATCTATGCCCGTGAATATGGAGGGCAAGGAGGTGATGGTGACGTTTATAGTGGTGACCTCCTTCTCAACGTACACAACAATACTCAGTAGGCCATGGATCCACGCAATGAGGGTCGTGCCATCCACACTACACGTGAAGGTAAAATTTCCCACCGAGCATGGTATTGCTGTGGTGAGGGGGAGCCAGCAGACGGCGAGGCAATGCTTAATTTCCATGGTTAACCAAGGGAAGGAGGGGGCCGATCAGGGAGGGTACGACCAGCAAAAGGGTCCGCCGCAGGGGGGTTGATTATAGCAATTACAAAATGACCGAGGAGAAGTGGGGGGTGGAGGTGCCGAGGAGATGACGAGGGTAAGGTTACTTCTAGATGTCGACAAGTGGTTCCAAGTGGGGGGAGGCCTGGACGAGTAGGAAAAGGTGGAAATGTTGTTACACCTCGTACAGAACGTGGACGTGTTCGCATGGAGCCTGTATGAGGTGCCCAGGGTAGACCCCGAGTTCATAGTCCACAGACTCAGGGTTGACCCCTTGTTCCCCCCTAAGAAGTGAAAGCCGAGGAGATCGGCCTGAGAGCACACCGAAGCAGTGAAAGCGGAAGTTCAGAAGCTGAAGGATGCTGGAGCGATAAGGGAAATCTTTTTCTCGGATTGGTTGGCGAATACTGTGATGGTAAAAAAGAAAAGCGGCAAATGGAAGGTCTGCATGGACTTCACATATTTGAACCGAGCATGTCCTAAAGACCCATTCCCTGTGCCCAAAATCGACCAATTGGTGGATGTCACGTGTGGTCATCCGAGGATGAGCTTTTTGGATGCTTTTCAAGAGTACCACCAAATCACCTTGGCACCTGAGGACCAAGAGAAGACGGCGTTTATCTTGCCAGAAGCCAATTATCACTATACGGTGATGCCCTGCGGACTGAAGAACACCGGGGCTATGTACCAGCGGATGATGACGAGAATGTTCCAAGATATGATAGGGCGCACGGTTGAAGTGTATGTTGACGATATGGTGGTAAAAAGCAAGCAGACAACACGGCACACGAACGACCTTCGCGAGGTTTTCGAGGTTCTTCGGCGACACAAGTTACGCCTGAATGCCGAGAAATGTGCTTTCGGCGTGAAGGCCGGAAAATTCCTAGGGTACTTGATCACCAAGTGAGGAATAGAGATTAATCCCAACCAGATTGAGGCCGTGAAGAGGTTGAAACCACCGAGCAGTCCGAAGGAAGTGCAAGTGTTGACCAGGATGCTAGCCGCCCTCAATCGGTTCATCTCCAAATTCGCTAATCGATGCCGACCGTTCTACCAACTTCTAAAGAAATGGACTGGTTTTCAGTGGAACAAAGAGTACGACAGAGCTTTTATGGATCTAAAGGACTATTTGACCCGGGCACCCATGCTCACGGCACCAGAGCTCAGTGAGGACCTATTCATGTACCTGGTGGTTTCCAAACACGCCGTGAGCACCGTGCTATTGAAGGACCAGGGAGTCTAACAACCCGTGTATTACATCAACAAGACTCTAGTTGATGCAGAGACGAGGTACCTACCCCTAGAGAAGCTTGTGCTCGCCTTGATACACGCCATGAGAAAGCTACCACAATACTTTCAGGCTCATACGGTTTATGTCTTGACCGAGTATCCCCTACAGTTGCTATTGAGAAGATCAGACTTCACTGGCCGAATAACAAAATAGGGGACCTGGCTAGGTTCTTTTGATATACGGTACAGGCCTCAAAATTTTGTGAAGGGCCAGATCCTCGCAGATTTTGTCGCTGAGTTCTCGCCAAGAGAGAAGGGGGAGATTGTTTGCCACGTGGAGTCTCGCCCATGGAAGGTGTTCGTGGATGGGGCATCAAGCTACACGGGAACCGGCACTGGGGTTGTCATTGTCACCCCGGAGGGAATTCGATTAGAACACTCATTTAGATTGGGCTTCAGAGCCTCCAACAATGAGGCGGAATACGAAGCCCTGCTAGCTGGACTAAGGACGGCTTCGAGTTTAGGTGCCCGGGTGGTAGAGGTGTATTCAGATTCGCGTCTGGTTGTCAGTCAGGTCGAGGGCAGTTTTGAAGCCCGAGATCTCCAGATAAGGGCATACTTGGAACAGGTGAAACGAGCTATGTCTGGCTTCAGCACGGTAAAAGTAATCTAAGTTGCTCGGACGCAAAATAGACACGCCGACTCCCTCGCCACGCTGGCGTCATCAGTGGCTGACGAGATACCCCGGCTGATAAGAGTTGAGATTGTTCCAGAACCGAGCATCAGGGCAGTAACTGATCCGGGTACTGCAGGAGTCAATATCGCAGCAATCGCAGCATTGGGGCCATGCTGGATGGACCCCATCATGGACTTCTTGGCTGATGGCGGACTCCCGTCTGACAAAAAGGGGGGCAGGAAGGTCCGTAGAGTGGCCCCTCGGTATTGGTTATTAGAAGACCGAACGTTGTACCGAAGGTCCTTTAGGGGGCCCTCCCTTTTGTGCTTACACCCGAAAAAGGTAGCCGAGCTCTTGGCCGAACTTCACCAAGGAGTGTGCGGCAGCCACGTGGGAGGTCGTTCGTTGGCACACCGGGCAATGACTCAGGGTTTTTCGTGGCCTCAGATGCAACGGAACGCCACCGAATATGTACGTAAGTGTGAACAATGTCAGAAGCATGCGCCTCTAATCCATCGGCCTACAGGCCATTTGAACCAGATCAGCAGTCCCTGGCCTTTTGCACAATGGGGGCTGGATATCATTGGCCCATTGCCTCGAGCGACGGGTAATTGAAGGTTCGTCCTGGTGGCCGTCGACTATTTTACCAAATGGGCGGAGGCGGAGGCTTTGGCCAATATTCGGGACGTGGATGTGAAGTAGTTCGTTTGGAAGAATCTAATCACCAGGTTCGGGGTGCCTAACTCCCTGATATCGAACAACGGGCTGCAATTCGACAGCCGTGCATTCCAAGAATTCTGCGGTGATCTCGACATCAAGAACAGATACTCAACCCCAGCGTATCCCCAGGGTAACGGCCAGGCCGAGGTGGTAAATAAAGTTATTGTGAACGGGCTAAAGAAGAGGCTAGAGGGTGTGAAGGGAAACTGGGCCGAGGAGCTGCCCAAAGTACTGTGGGCATACCGGACAACTCCTAGAAGATCCACCGGGGAGACCCTGTTTTCTCTCACATATGGGGCCAAGGCCGTGATACTGACCGAGATAGATCTATGTAGTGCTCGAGTCGTAGGGTTCGCTCCCGGCCAAAACAATGAAATGATGGTGGGCCGCTTAGACGGATTGGAAGAATTCCGTGAAGTGGTGACGATACGGCTCGCGGAGTATCAACAAAAGCTGGCCTAGAGATATAGCCGTGACGTAAAAACAAGGGAGTTTAGTGCCGGGGATTTGGTCCTCAGGAAAGCCGTAGGGAATATGCGGGATACGAACGTCGTGAAACTGGTGCAGACATGGGAAGGGCCTTACCGAGTCACCGTCGTCGCTGGCTCGGGAGCATATTATTTGGAGGACTTAGACGAGAGGCCGCTTCCTCGACCTTGGGACGTCCATAATCTTAAGAGATTCTATCACTAACAGACGGTACTGAAAATTGTAAGGTCAATGTAATGTTGCACGGTTTTCACTAACAATGATAATGACGTTCGAGTGGCGACACTTTTGAAAATTCTTTGTTTGACTTCTATGGCCGATCATGAAAGAGCCTTCATACTCTCATCTACCTAAAGACAGAAACCTGATTCTCGGCTCGATATACATCACCGAACAGGTGTAAACCTTTAAAAATCTATCTAAGGACAGAAGCCTGCTTCTGGGTTCGATCTACATCGCCGAACAGGTGTAAACCTTTAACACTTATTCTAAGGACAGAAACCTGATTCTTGGCTCAATGTACATCGTCGAACAGGTGTAAACCTTTAAAAATCTATCTAAGGACAGAAGCCTGCTTCTCTGTTCGATCTACATCGTCGAACAGGTGTAAACCTTTGACACCTATTCTAAGGACAGAAACCTGATTCTCGGCTCGATGTACATTGCCGAATAGGTGTAAACCTTTAAAAATCTATCTAAGGACAGAAGCCTGCTTCTCGGTTCGATCTACATCGCCGAGCAGGTGTAAACCTTTACACTTATTCTAAGGACAGAAGCCTGATTCTTGGCTCGATATACATTGCCGAACAGGTGTAAACCTTTAAAAATCTATCCAAGGACAGAAGCCTACTTCTTGGTTCGATCTACATCGGCGAACAGGTGTAAACCTTTAATACTTATTCTAAGGACAGAAACCTGATTCTCGGCTTGATGTACATCGCCGAACAGGTGTAAACCTTTAAAAATCTATCCAAGGACAGAAGCCTACTTCTCGGTTCGATCTACATCGTCGAACAGGTGTAAACCTTTAACACTTATTCTAAGGACAGAAGCCTGATTCTCGGCTCGATATACATCGCCGAACAGGTGTAAACTTTTAAAAATCTATCCAAGGACAGAAGCTTGCTTCTCGGTTCGATCTACATCGCCGAACAGGTGTAAACCTTTGACACTTATTCTAAGGACAGAAGCCTGATTCTCGGCTCGATATACATTGCCGAACAGGTGTAAACCTTTAAAAATCTATCTAAGGACAGAAGCCTGTTTCTCGGTTCGATCTACATCGTCGAACAGGTGTAAACCTTTAACACTTATTCTAAGGACAGAAATCTGATTCTTAGCTCGATATACATCGCCGAACAGGTGTAAACCTTTAAAAATCTATCCAATGACAGAAACCTGCTTCTTGGTTCAATCTACATCGCCGAACAGGTGTAAACTGTTGACACTTAATCTAAGCACAGAAACCTGCTTCTCGGCTCGATCTACATCGCCAAACATGCGTAAACCTTTAACACTTAATCTAAGGGCAGAAGCATGATGCCCGGTCCAGAACAGGATATCCTCGCCTTACGGCAAAACAGGATTCAACTACCCAGACCACTATAGCATAGGTATGAAGCAAACCAACAAACAACACAATAAACATTCCAAAACTAAATCGTCACGTTAGAAATTAAAATAGTATCCTGACCACAAAACTAAGTGGTCGTTTTAGTGTTAACCAAAAGAAAGGAGGGGGAATTGTTCAGTCACCACAGCCCGGTGACATAGGCCAGTCTATTAAAAATAAAAAGCTTCATAACACAGAGGTATTTCTTTTTCAGCAATCATGAGGCAGAGTCTACAGGTTGCTCCCGAGAGCTGGTCTCCACGAAGTGCTGTTACGTCAAAGTCTGGGGTGGGTTCTGGCCGGGCTGATCCTCAGAGCAGTGGTGGCTGGCCACTTCAGTTTCCTCCAACTCCACGTGGGAGTCTATCTACTCCACTAGTTCCCTCAGGCTGGTCATCTCCTCTTCATCGATGGGCCTTTGAAGGTCCTGTAAGCTCTGAACGGGCACTGGGAACGGAATCTGGCCAGGATTTCTCAGTAGGGAATCCTCGGAGACTCCTAAAGCCTACAAAGCGGCCAGCCACCCCTCCTCGAAGCCGAGCTTCCGAGCATCCCCTATGATGGGTTCTGCTGAGTTCTCGGCGTCAGCAAATCCTTCGTTGTACCATTTACTCTCGTTAGCCTCCAAGGCAGCTCTTAAGTAGACCAGCTCTTTGGTACACGCGCTGTTTATGCTGTTAGCTTCCGCCAGCTTAAGCTCAGTCTTTCTTACCTTAACTTACAGCTCAGAGTACTTCTTCTCCGTTGTCACCCTCGCCTTCTTTGCCGCTGCAGCCTTCTTCTCTGCGATCGAAGCGGCCACGGCTTTTTCCTTGGCATTTATCTCGGTGACATCCTTGAGGGCTTTCTCCTGACCAGCATCCTCGGTAAGATCATTGACACACCTATCAAGTATGTATGCCAGCTGTGCGACCTGATGAAGTGATAAGAAACGGGTGCCATACCCTCGAAGATAAAAGTTAAAAAATAAAAAATAAAAAAATAAAAAAAAAACTCACTGCCACGATGTGCCACTGCAGCCTCCTTCCCATTGACTCATCTGTGCCCTCCTTGAAAGCGCGCATGTCCTCGGGCAACAAGAGGCCCCGTGCCAAGCTCTGGGCAACGTGACCACCCACCCCCTTTTGCCAGACGTGCACACTTGCATCCGAGGGAAGAAGTTTTCTGTCCAACATAAACGAGGGCTGCCACGCGGGTACGGCACGAGAGGAAGATGCCACATGCGCCCTGGTTTGGACCGTGGATTCGCGGATCACAATGTCGCTGGATGGCCGGGGAGGGGTGTTGAAAGGCACATCACCCGGGCCGACCACCGTTTGTTTGGCTGTACGCTGCTTTTTCCTTTGCCAACCAGGGGCTGTGGGAGGAGGAGGGGTGTGGCCATGAACCTGCTGCTATGCGGCAGGTCTGGCTCCGGGGATGAAACGGCTTATCGTCATCGTCTTCAGAGTCACCATCGCCGCTGATCGGTTGTGATCGGTTTCTAGGCGGTCGGGAGATTCTGTAACTACCTCTTCGATTTCTGAGGCTGGGGCTCCTTGGTAGATGGGACCTTCCGGCTGAGCGGGGGCTTCTTGCTGAATTTGCTTGTGGGCTCGTTCTCGGCGAGCTCGAGCCACTCGCTTGCCTGGCTCATCCTGTACCGGCTGGAGCTCGTCGGAGCAAATACACCGAGGACCCTGATCACGAGCCTCTCCTACTGTAAACTTCGTGGGGAGGAAATTGGCGTGCCAAACATCTATGTAAGACAATAGCGGGCTATCTACCAGCAGGGCTTGGCTGAATGCCTGCCAAGTGGAATACACGGGATCAACACTGAGGATTAGGTGGGATGCACGGAGCTGACCGTCCGAATGAACAAAAATTTCAGACCTAAGCACGAAGTTCAGATCCCGCACATGCGCGACTCTAACGTCCGGGACAAACACTCTACCGTCTGAAATGAAACACACGAATAAGCATCAGAGTGTGTAAATTGGTCACAACACGATATAGATGTACGTTCATGCATGAAATTAATTTTTTTTTTTTTTTTAAAAAAAAAAGGAAAGCAGGTCAGTGATCAGAACGAACCCACTTCGTGCTTGGTAAGGGGGCAAGGAAATTTACCGACAAACCAGTTGCCGCGCACCCGTACGAACTCCTCGGCGGAGTTTCTATTTGAGTCGGGTAGGCAGGAGATCAGTCGTACCCTCATATCTCTTGCTTTCAAATAATAATTCATTTTCTTACTACCACACAAACTATACATGTGGTTTATATCATGCTGATCCAACTGTAAACCGTACATCTGGTTCAACTGACTCACGCAACTCACTACCCCGTAAAAATTGGGAGGAAGTTGGTCGGGGCACAACCCATAATACCTAAGGGTGTTTATTAAAAGAGGGTCTACTGGAAACCTCAACCCACCCTCCAAAACTGCCATCAAGGGGAAAAAGGCAGTGTTTTCCCCCCTATGAAGAGGGATGTCACTCTCAGGACAGTATACCATTTCCACATTGCTAGGGATGTCAAAGGCTTGCCTAAAGGTGGCTAAGGCTGCGTCTGTATCTAAAAGGTAGGAGTATCCCATCCTAAACACTAAAAGAAATATGAACAAAGATGCGGAAGTAAAAAGGAGAGGGTAGAGAACTTACTTTGGGCTCTAAGATGAAAAGAGGATCTGGGCTAGAGGATGAGTGCACGGATGAATGTATGGCAGAGAGTGGGTCTCAGAAGAAGAGAGTGTAAAGAGTAAGTGAGTGATTTGAAACGGGCCTTTTATAGAGGTCCTGAGAAGAATTAACGATGGATGATTAGCAATTATGAAGATTAATTGGCAGACTTCACAAGTTCCAATGCCAAACTGGCGTCTGCGCCACATCGGTTCGTGAAGCGTTAGGTAATTATAAGGGGTGAACCAAACGACCGAATCCTGCGCGCCTTTTTAGGAGCGCATTAATGGAACCACTGGAGTGCCCAGACAATACCCCTTTCGGACCTCCCGAGCGTCACACGCTGTTTGACTCCTTTATTCTCGCCGAGGACCGGGTATGAATCAGGGGGGGCTAATGTACGGCACTCGTACCCAGTCCCACTTGGGCCATTTATTCTTATGAGAAGATACGGCCCATACACCTATTCTCTCTCTCTCCAAGCCCATCCCGAAACTCTACAGAACACTGGCTCAAGGGTTGCCTCCTGCTTTTGCTCGGTAGATCCTTACTGGGCACTATCGCAGCCGGTAGCCGAGCATAACGTGCAGGGTATGCCCGGCGGTTCCTTTTAGTGCACCTCCACCAAGCATATCTGTGGATGGGGGAACCAAGTTCCAAGGCCATGTTCACCGTTTCCCATTCTCACCTAACCACCCACTTATGTTCAATAACACTAGACCGCCCACCGCACTAAATCAGAGAGTAATCATAACCTCACCACTAATTTAGAATTATAAATGTGAGGAGCTTAGGGAGAATGGGGGGTTGGAAAAGTTTACAACAGAGTAAGAAGATAAGAGAGAGAGGGAAGGTAGCAGAAAGGTGGTCAAGGCAATAGAGAAGAGAAAAGTGATCTCATTGAGTCTTTGCGTCGAGGATAACCCAGTGTAGGAAACCCAAACCCACCATACAAGTAAGTTGTGAGTCCGAAAGAGCCCAAGCCCATCAGCTCCATTTTCGGTGCGCACAATGTTAATAGTGGATTTATCTTAAAGTAATATTACTCCAGTCATAATAAACCTTGTTAATTATTATCAAAACTGTTGTATCGTCCTTAACATTATTTTGAAACATATATTCTGTTCATATGAGAAAAGATATAATCACTTAACTACAAGTTTCTTGAATTGATCACCTCAATTTTGAGTTAATTTGATAGGACAAAAATGTATTGACCCCTTGCAAGTTAATTAATTACCCAAGTCAATTAATTAGGTTCAATTACATACAATAGCGTGGTAGCACAAACAAATCACCAATTATACTAAATGCAGCAAAAATTAAATTTGACACGATGATTTATTTACGAATGGAAAAAACCACCAAGGCAGAAATCCCACCGGGTGATTTTAAGGTCACCACTTCCAAGAATCCACTATTATTAATCACAAGCGGTTATAAATATAAGGAATCTTACCAAACCCTTTGGCCTATCCCAAAATACCAACCTACAGTTGAACCCTTACCCCAATACCCAATTGGACTTGTATTGTAACGACAATCTTTCCGTTCAATGCACGAATCCCAGTATATGACTAACCAATGATGCACGGATCTCAATACATGACTAACTCCTTTGCACGAATCTCAGTACGTCACTAACTCCACAACAACCCTTCAATTGATGTAGTTGATTTGCAACAATTTCACATAGAAACACCAATAAGATCTTCAATGATGGTGTGAGAGACGTTGCTTGGTTATAGAACCCAAAAGAATACAAGAAACGCAGCAAAAACTCTTTTTTCTATAGGAGGAGGCTAGGGTTTCAAAAAGAAAACCTTATGAAGCTCTCTTGAGTTAGGTTTTTCTTTTTCCACCTCCCTGTTTAAATAGGTGCTCAATGGGCTCTCCTATTCCAAGTAGGTATACACAAACCTTAGGCTTTCCTTGTCCAATAATGATTATACAAACCCATAAAGAAATAGCCTTTTAGAATAAAAACGCTACTAGCTATAGTCTGAATCCCGTAAGCTCAATAGATCGAGACATGTGTTGAGCTTTAATGAATCTCGACAGATCGAGCTTCTGTCAATGAGGTATTGAGACCTACAGATTGCACCTTTCTTGAGCAGTTCTTGAGTAATCTTCATGTCTTCAATGTAACCACTTGTAACGATCATCTTGAATCTACTTAAATTTACCTAAATACAAGTAGAGTGCGTTTTGTCAAAGGATATGTCAATTACATAAAAATATGTCCCTTACATAATTCAATGACATCCTCCCTCTTATCTAGTTTAAGAAGATGTCTAAAGGTTTGTATTTGAATTCAAAAAAAAAAAAAAAAGATTGAGAACGGAATGTGAGGGAGAGAGTTGACCATGTAACCCCATTGTGTAACACCAACCCTAAGAAAAAATTCCAGCCTCCATTCACATGAAGATGGGGTCATTCATGGATCCCACATTTCCATGCATGAGGCCAACCACCATTTTAGCGCAAAGATTAGATTATGTTGGGAGATCAAAAGTTGACATGTCTCTATTAATGAACGTACGAATTCAGAACCAAAGAGATCCAAGGATATTAGATCCTTTTTGGCATATCCAATCTGAGTTTGAAGCCATAAAAATAAGACTTATAACTCACACTGGTATGGTGGATCCAACTTAAAGAGAAATTTAAAGAAAATATATATAATTCCATAGACTAAACTAGAGTTGTGTAAGTGTTAATGAAGTAGGAAAGAGTACGATGCCGCAGTACTCTGAAAGCACTCAATAATTTTTCCTAAGTGATGGTAAAAAGAATAGAACTTTTGATTGATCTAGGTACTTGGATTCCTACGGATGAAGATATGGCTTCTGTGGATACCATTGAATTTTCGTTGGAAGAGGTATCTTACAAAGATCATATTAATTCTTATCAAAGAAAAACAGGATATTAACTGAGGCTATTCAAACAGGCACAGGTCAACTAAATGGTATTCCCATAGCAATTGGAGTTATGGATTTTTAGTTTATGGGGGGTAGTATGGGCTCCATAGTTGGTGAGAAGATCACTTGTTTGATCAAATATGCTACCAATTGGGTTTTGCCTCTTATTCTAGTGTGTGCTTTTGGAGGAGCACACATGCAAGAGGGAAGTTTGAGCTTGATGCAAATGACTAAAATAGCTTCCGCTTTATATGATTATCAATCAAAGAAAAAGTTATTCTATGTATCAATCCTTACATCTCCTACTACAGGTGGGGTGACAGCCAATTTTGGTATGTTGGACGATATTATTATTACTAAACCTAATGCCTACATTGCATTTGCGGGTAAAAGAGTAATTGAACAAACATTGAATACGATAGTACCTGAGGGCTCACAAACGGCTGAATATTTATTCCATAAGGGCCAATTCGACCCAATCATACCATCAGCTCTAACATTACTGTCTCCTTCTACCAAACCAACCAGAAATGTTTCAAAAAAGGTGGGCATATGACATACAAAAAGTTCACACCCTTCCTTATCTCTAAAGATAGGGTGTCCTAACCACCCAACAGTTATTCCATCCCTGTTGATTTTATTGAATTGTAAATTTTTTAATGTTTTTTGTATAGTTATATTTATTCTATTTTTTACTCTCCTTATTACTCTCTCTCTCTCTCTCTCTCTCTCTCTCTCTCTCTCTCTCTCTCTCCAATTGGCAACCTATTGTTTTCCAAAATTTGATGATGATTTTATTGAATTAAATATGCGTTGTATTTTTTTTTTAATTTAATTTTTCTACCCTTAAGTTAGTATATCCATAACTATTAGTTTCTTTATGCTATATTTGGTTTGATATCCTCATTATTATTATCTTTTTAATTTAGTGTTTCCCAATTGGCATTTGTTTTGTATTATATTTTTCCTTTGATGTATTGGGTTTGAGAATGAGTCTGTCCCAAGCATTACTCTACTTATGATGACACTTTTATTTATTGAATTTAAGTAAAATAGTAAAATTTTAATTTTAAAAAATAAAAATGAGAGAAAATATAAATAATTTAATGATAGATAAGATGTGGGGAGATGAAAAGTGATATTAAGGTAGAAGGTAGTGGGGAGATGAAAAGATAAAGGGAAGGAGAAAGGTTAGACAAAGTGTAAATGTAAAAATTTTAAAAAAATACAATTTTTTTAGAATAATTTTATTTATTTGAGTTTAACTAAAATATTCCATGTTTAATTTCTTTCTTTTTTTAAAGAGAAAATATAAATAATTTAATGATATGGAAGATGTGATTGAATTTTAAATGTTGAATAATATAAGATGAAAAAAAAAGTAAAAATAAAATATATAACAATAAATACCAATAAAGAGAAAAATTGCACATAAAAGATTTTTGTTCTGGGAGCAATATGGAGGGTTTGGAATGGAGAAGAAATCAAAGTCTGGGATCAGCAATGGCTGTATGACCTAGCGTGCAGCAAGATCGTGTCCCCTAGAGCAGGTTCTTCTGTGATTCGGGTTTGTAATCTGTTTTCTCCAAATACTAGGACTTGGGATCCCGGTAAATTGGCTAGTTGTTTCCTACCTTGGGAAGCCGAGAAAGTGAGGGGGATATATGTGAGTGAAGAAGGGGTCAAGGATACTCTGATTTGGCCGTTAACTCATAGTGGGGACGACGACGTCCGGAGCGCCTATCGTTTACTGGTGGAAGCTGAAAACCACTCACTGCCGAGCTCCGCTTCCCTGATTACCACACGGAGTGTTTAGAAGAAGATTAGGAAGCTTAGAGTTCCGAATAAAATTAGACATTTCCTGTGGTGTGCTACAAAGGATTCTCTCCCTACCAAAAAAAATTGGAAGTCTCGGCATATTCCTATCAACAATACCTATAATGGTTGTAGGGAAAAGGTGGAGACTCTCTTGCACTGCTTATAGCTTTGTGATCAAGCGTGGTCAGTATGGCTGTCCGATCCAGGTTTCAATTTCTTGGTTCAGAAAAATTGTAGGTCGTTCATGGAGATTTTGGAGGTTCTATTTAATGCTGGTTCGGGTTTACGATGTGCATTGTTCGCAACGGTGGCTTGGTGTTTGTAGCAGAGAAGGAATAGACTGATAGAGCGTCAACATACATGGAAACTGCATGAGATTGGCAATAAAGCTAAGGAGTTGGTTCAGGAATTCTGGGATGTCCATCACAGGGAGCCGCAGGTTCTTTATCGACGACCACATGCTCGCTGGTCTCCTCCGCCTGCTGCAAGTAACAAAGCTAACTTTGATGCAGCAATGTTTGAAGGCACAAACCAAGTTGGGATAGGAGTGGTGTTTAGGGATCATGCAGGAAATGTTATGGTTGCCTTGAGTCAGAGAGTGAAGCTCTTAGCCTAATATAGCTAAAAGCAAGTGGGTGGAGGAAATCTAATGCTACCTATAGGTGACTAAGGGAAAGAAACTTGAAAAGAAAAGTCAAGGCATAATATGGTAAAGCAAAAGTGGCGTGGGGCCTTTGCAAATCTGAGGAATTCTTTACAATTAATATTAAGGAGTATTGTTTTTAAAAGTTAGCTACAGGAGGTGAAATTATAGTAGTTGGCGTGGCATACTATCACAAGACAAAGCAGCTAGAAATTAAAAAGGTCAATCTTTATTGAAAGACAAGTTACAGGAATGCTAAGGGAATGAGCTTGAAAATTCAAAGGCCAAATATGCATGTATGTTACAAAACAAGTGGTGTAAAGACTTAAACCACGTAGTCATCCAAGGAAGAGATGTTAACATTTCTCATAGTAGCACGAAAGCCATTTAAGCCATCCTGTGAAGAGAAATTAAGTTACATGTGGGACATGAAAAGTAAGGACCATTTCGGGTTGGACCTATCACTTGGTTACAATTTGACTTTCTTAGACTCATGACCACGACATTTCAACAAATGGGCTTCTTTGACCCGTGAGTTTTCTATAAGTGGGCACTACGACTACGGTATTTCTACAGCCAAGCTCCTTTAACCGCACATTCTCAACAAGAATGAAGCTTTTAGGTATGCTAATTCCCAAACCCATAACATTTATAAGCAATGGGAAATATCAGCTACTCACATGCATGCCGCAAGTGCCACGCGTGCTCAAAGAGCTAATGTTGATACTTATTTTTGCGACACATTTTCTACAAGCCCGATTCTACCAAGCCTGACTTCCTTGTAGGCTCAATTAATGTATTATATTATATTTTATTCTTTTAAGCATGACCTAAACTCATGCGACTTATTGGGAAAAATTAAGGAAGTGTGTTTTGGAGGGTATGAGTCGGTTCCTTTCAGACCTTTTGCATAAGCCCAATACATACGTGCTACCAAGTGAGCAATGGACACTGGTAGAACTTTAGGCTCATGGAGGAGGTCTTATACCCAAAATTTCCACTCTAAAACAGCTTTTATGCTCTGGGTGACAGTGGTGTAACTTTTTTGCTATACCATTTTTTGCCTAAAACACATAGCTAATCCTAAGTGGTTGGCCTGGTCTGCTGCAAAAATCAAATGCAATTTCCAAGGACCTACAATGTCTAGGAAACATCAGCCAATGAATTTAGGCTACTTTATTTCCAAAATTATGCAAAAAGCAAGGCATCCCTCTTACCCAATTAAATCAAATTTGACCATAACTTCTTTGATTCATATCTTAGGGTTCAAAGCCTCTTCTATTGACCAAAGACAGTCACTTAGAGCACCCTAAATTCAATACAAAAGGCCCTAATCAAATTCAAAATCAATTAACCACGTTCTACCCACATACCTGAAACTTCAGAGTAAAAACTCATTCAACTAGTCAACAATCTCACAATTCCGAAGTTTGGGGGTGGAAATATGGGTATAGCGTAACCTTCCCTCTCTTCCTCACAACCTCTCTCAATTTCCTCTTCTCGCTGACTGTGGGTCGAAGTTTCAGACCTATTGAACCATGTTTTCCCTATAGAACTGAAACTTGAGAGCAGAAACCCACTAAGCCAAGAAACCTTCTCACAATTCTGAACCTTAGAGGTGGAAATATAGGTGCAAGGGAACCTTCCCTCTTTTCCTTACAACCTCTCTCAATTTCCTTTTCTCGCTGACTATAGGTCGAAGTTTCAGGCTTGTTAAGTTTTTATGCTTTTTTTGCACTTTTGTTAAGCCCATTCAGCCAACTAACATTCTCACAATTCTTAAGCATAGGGGGGGGGGGGAAATATGGGTATAGGGGAATCTCCCCTCTCTTCTCACAACTCTCTAATTTCTTTTTCTCGCTAACTATGGGTCGAAGTTTCAAGCTTGTTAAGTTTTATACTTTTTCACACTTTTGTTATTAGCATTTTGATTCTCTCTTGTCAAAGCACCATAAGCCTTTTGTTCAATATACATTTGGAATTTTGGGCTTGATTCTCCACAATAAAATGCTTCTATAGAACCAAAGGAGAGATTTGATCGTTCTCCATGTTTGGCCTTGTCGCAAAAACGTCCCGACAAAAAGTAACTCAAAAAATGAGGGATGCTTGAATAATTGGTTTATACGGATACTTGCCGTGTGAGACTACACATCAAAATGACATTGCCATAAATTGACAGCCCATCTTTTTCTCAATAGAGTCTTTCAATGGCATGTTTCTTCCTCTTTCCCATTACTTAGAAAAATGAGCCACCGTTCAAGTACAAGATACTATCATTATCGCCTGACAATTAGACATCCAACCCATAATCGCAACGACCCAATAGTAAAGAGGGAGCTCTATCAACTGAGTTATATCCCCCCAAGCCAAGTGGGAGCATGCATGAAGGAGTCAAATGCTAAGTTGATTATTGTCCTTTCTTATTTATTAGCCCTTAAATAATTATAAAATTGTAATTACTATTTAGTCTCTTTTCTTTTTACTTTTTTACTTAATAGAATATAATATAAGTTTTTTTTAATTTAACTCAAGATACAAAAAGTATTTGAGTATCCTATTTGACTTATGTAATAATTTTATTTTATATATGTTTTTAGAAGTTTTTATTTATTTATTCTTTAAAAGAGCCACTTGGCATTCCAACCCAGTTTCAACAATATACTTTTCGATCAGGAAAGTGGAACTGCCTGACGTTGCATATTAAACTCATTAAAGCTTGATTTGCATCATTATGTTCAATAAAAGGAATGAGGGAAGCTCCAATAGAAAATATTGGAAGGTAAAAACTTTTAAGATGTAGTTGTTTCCCATTCAACGGTTAGGAATTCTTGACGGTATCTACCAAACAACCTACTCTTCTTGAATACCTCAATTCAGCCCCAAAGAATTTCTTGACTCTACAATAGAGTATTTCTCGACTTGGTGATAAATATCCCA